>NC_056614.1:21022730-21187730 GCF_018340385.1 Cyprinus carpio | reverse complement strand
AGAGGAGGTTTCCTGGGTTGTGCCTTGTTGACCCTGTTCTAAGCATGGCCAGGATGGGAAAAGCAGCGACAGACTGGCGTACATTGATGCAGCTGTTGGGAACATGTTTGAAGATGTTTGATCTGAGCCCATCTGTTTTGTTTTGCTGGTTGTGACTTTAGTAAAGACACGGCACTTTAACAAAATGTCAGCGGCGTTCATCAGAAACTGATTAGAATGAGAACTGACTTGGGTTCGCACCTTTTGAACCTCTCTGAGCCCAAAATAATATTATTTAATACAAGACGTTTTGGCAGAAGTGGTCTTTGAGCAGCCACAAAGTCAGAGATCTCAAACGTTGTAACACTAGAAGCTTAACGTGTTGGAGCAGTGAATTTCTTGCAAATTAGATTGTTTTGATTTCCCTTACATAAAAAAGAAAATATTATATTTGCCATTACCTTCATCAGAAAGAAACACATTTTCAGGTTTTAAGTAGTTGTACTGGCTTGTAAAATGAATCTAGTCAGTTGCACTTATTCTGTATGATGTCCTGGATGTGTTTTGTTTTATATGGAAACCCTATGATGGTTTGAGCTTAGTTTGGAGTGTTTGGCAGGTTTGTTAAAAAATGGTCTCCCTTTTAATTCATGTATGACTTGAATTTGGCCACACTCTATAGAAAGTGGAATTGAATTGACAGTAAAGGTCCTTGTACACTGAGTTTTCGCGTTTTTTCGTATTCATCATCCTAAAAATTAATCACGCACAGAAACCTTTCACACAGAGTCCAATGCGTATTAATAAATCCATTACGGAAAAATTAGCAAAACAATACAAAAAGGAGTGTTTAAGTACTGAGGGTGATTTTGTTGTCCTCTCTTTTATTAAAAAGAGAAAAAGAAAGGAAATATTGGGTCCATCCAATCCTGAGATAACGTAGAGAGGAAGGAGAGTTCCACCTCCTTATCAAGGAGATGTGGGGATTATCCCAGACGATTCAGTTTACTTCAGGATGTCAGTGGCTCAGCTGGATGCTTTTTAATGATACTGGAGCCAAATATTAAAAAGAAGACCAATTTCCATGAACTCAGTGTGCTAGGACCTTTACAGTGCTTTGTGCTGCAAGACGAAGTGGATCAGCTTGTCAGACGCCGTTCTGGATTTTGGCGTTCACTTGTACGGTGGCTCTGAACTGTCAAAACACCTCTCAAAATGCTTGCTAAGAATGTGAAAATATAGAAAATCAATGCCAATTCGAATTTTTTCATGACGGATGAAAGTTTCGGAGACGGTGTGTATATGTGATTGACACAACGTGAGGTCGTATTTAGTTTTTTACATGTGCAAATTTCGGACGAAAATTTCGGGTTCCGTGTGCAAACACCTTAAGAGGAATTTACTAATTTACAGTTCAAAGAAATTCAATACAGCCATTGCATTTTGGGAAATGGTAGATCTAGGGGGGGATTTACTTGCAATTTCTAAGTGAAAATTGTTTCTACACCATTTTTTTTCTTCATTGTAATGTCTATATTTCTATCTATTTTATTTCTATTTCTATCTATCTGTCATTCAATCTTCTATTCTTCCTCAAATATTAACTGACTAGTTTTCTGGGAGACTGCAGTCAACCAGGAAAACAAGATAGTTTTGCAAGCCCTACAATAGAATTACTGCACTATTCCTGTTTTCTTTCTCCATTCTCCAAGTTGCCACCTGGCACAGCTTTCCTCTTCCCTGAGGTATTTTGAAGTGTCTGCATATTGCGATCCATTCAGTAGTCTCCTCAGTGACGTTGAATAGGCTTAACTATTGTTTCTTGGGGCTTTTCTTAGCTATCTGCCCTATTTACCCACTGAGGGAGCTTCCGTTGTCTCGTAGGCATGGGGAATAGTCAAGCTGTTACTGGTTGAGTAATGGACCACACATGATCGAAGCTCACACTGTTCCTCTATTGCCGTGCCTTCAAGTTTGGACAGAGGAGCACCTCTCCTTCTCCGCCTCTCCCTCGTTCTCACTCTCCGCCGCCAGTCGAGAGGCTCAGTTGTTTCTTTGTGTCATCCATTCATGGGGTTGGTGTATTGGGCAGAGCTGAGGCTGGTTCTTTGTCCTTAGCATTGAGAGTACCCTCCCTCATCCCCCTCCCCTAATCTTTCTGCTCTCCATCTACAACCCAACAATAGAGCACTAGCAAGCATCTCAGACATGCCATGAATGTTAGTTCCCTTTTGTTGGTTTTCATTTGCCCTGATAGAGCAGTGAAATGGAGGCATTTCAATTTTAGACACTGACACTCAAGGTATTGTCTCATATCCTGAAGATGTCTGCAGTCTGAGATGAGCATTTTATCTATGTTGTCCTGCTCCTTGTAAAGTCTAGCCATATAGGTGCTTCAAAACATTTTTGCTTCATGTGTTTTTATATAATGTGCAACCACTTTTGTTAGTTTGTAAGTATAAAGTTGAAATGCATACAGTAGTACTGGAGCTGTGTACTGATGCAGATTCCCTGATTCAGTTAGATTTTGATTTACAAGGTTTTGATTTTAATTTGATTCTACAATAGTGAAATTATGTCAAAAAGTCGGACAATCATAAATATTTACCTTAATACAAAGAACAGATGTGTAATGGACATTTGCTGCAGATACAAATGGGTAAATAATGTGCCTGTGTGTTGTACTTACACCTACAAAAAGGTGTAAAATGAAAAAAGTTTGGTATCATAAAGAACAACAAGAATCCATTATATTGTGTTTAACTATTCATTGCTTATGCAATTCATTCATATGCATTTCTTTCTGGACAATCATTTCAATTGGCTAAGTAGTCATTTAAAAACTGCTTAACGTTGTTCGTGTAATTTGCCGCAAAGTCTGATCCAACCCTTGCATTTAAGGATTACTGTCTCAAATCAAATGAAACGCCATTCACTATTCTCTTTAGATACTAAGTATCCAAATTAATGTATCATAACCACACGTTTTTGCCTTAAATGTTGGGAAATGGCAAAGAAATGAAGTTTGTACTGAGACTACTCAGTAAGTTTGATGGACAAAACGGCTAAAACAATTTTATTGACTATATGGACTGTCAGTCATTTATATGTATGTACAATTTGATTGGCTATTTGGATTTGTCAGTCATTTATGTTGAAGGATCAATTCCAATTCATATGGGATTATTTCCATTATGTCTATTTGTTTATAGAAGAAAGAAAGTCTCTAATTTGCTTATGCAGTTTGCTAAATTTAATTATTGAAAGCAGTAGCTTGTATTTTTGAACTATTCGTTGAAATCATTTTCTCATAAGATTTATTTTGTTCTGAAAATTAGGCTTATTAATTAAATTAATAATTGATAGCACAGCTCCATAGAAGAATGCTTCTTGGTATTTATTTTGTAGTCTTTTTCAGTAGACAGCAAATTCACATTCACAATTTGGTAAAATGTGATTGAATTTGCAGTGGCACTGAAACGGCAGCAGTTTATGGCATTTATGGCACAGAGAGAACATTTTTTCAATTCTCAATGTCAATTGACTACAGAAGTGCATAATGATGCATCTAGTGTAGATCAGACCTGGAGCCATTTTTGAAGTGTTATATGGAATGAAGGGAGCCAGACCTCCTTCAGATGTTGGTTGGCATAATCACATCTGCTGTGCTGCAGCATAATATACACCACTTAGTTTCATGTTTTTTCCATGGCTTGTGTTTCAATCATATATTCTCATACATGTGATAGTCCTTCTCTGGTTAAAACAAAGAACTATTTGAAGTATCACCCACATTTTGGCAAATTCCATCTCGTTTTGCGTCGTTGGAGTCTGTAATGTCTTGTGATCCTAGGCACTTTTTCACCATCTGTAAAATTCACACAAGTTACAAATTTTTATAAATTTCATGCTAACTCAATAACAACTGAATTGAATTAATGCATAGTCTAGTAAACATGCAGTTTTTATTATTGCAAATGTTTTATTACTTGTTCGCTGGCCAGCATCAGCGGAAATATTAACGGATATATTGAAAGATTTCTGGAATTCTGAAAGTAATCCATTTGCAGGTTGATTTCCCTCAAAAGTATAAACATATGGTTGTGATGATTTGTTTGGTTGACTCGTCCAGTGGCTTGAGTTTAATGGGTGGCTAACTGTTTGAATGAAAAATGGTGGACAGGTGTATTTATGTATGGGATTAATCACAACTTCTTTCCTGTTGTGAATCCATTTGGTGCCGCAAGTGCACAGAATTACACTCTGTCACTTTAATTTGGATTGACGAAAGTCTGTGAGTGTAAACAGTCACTGATTGGGATGTTTATGAAAGACCTCTTGTATGAACTTTATCAAAGAAAGCTCAAGCTTAAACAACACGGCAAACTTTATTTTCTCAGACTCAAGGAAATACGTTTTGTTTGAAGACTTTAAAGACGAACACTTGACAATGGGAAATGGCCTCCTCCTGACAAATGTTTGTGCTGCTTTCCAGAGGAAATGAAAACACCTCTGGAACGCGCTTTCAGCTTTAGGTTCATGTTCGAATGTCCTGTCATCTGGAGGAATGTGGTAAGCGATTTGTCAAGAAGGCTTCATCTGAAGTGCTTACTTCCCTAATACTTCAGTTTTATTTTAAACAAATGGTTTCTGTCATCATAATTTT
The DNA here is from genome assembly GCF_018340385.1 of Cyprinus carpio. Taxonomy (NCBI): domain Eukaryota; kingdom Metazoa; phylum Chordata; class Actinopteri; order Cypriniformes; family Cyprinidae; genus Cyprinus; species Cyprinus carpio. Next base: position 21,183,085 of record NC_056614.1, on the reverse strand, counting down.
AGCAAAGTCAATCACGCACATTTTAGCCGTAACTGTGGCATGTTTTTAGCTCCTCGTGGGTCAGTAATGTATTGTGTATTAGGACTTTTTCCACATTAACGGCAGGAAAATGCGATTATAATGACAAGTGCGTGGTGTGCCACTGGCCTCATTCAAGGTGAGGTTATTTGCTATGGCCTGACTGCTTGGGTTTGATTCCAGAAGACGGTGGAGATTTGGCGCAGTATGGTATTGATTGATGGATTGTGTGCCGAGTATTCCTCTGTTTCTTCATCTCAGGCAGTGAGGAGGAGAAGAAGGGCTGGGGTATGAAATTTTAGCTTTTTTCTCCTCGGCGTGGTCAGCTGCAGTCGTGCACTGAAGACCTCTGGGGTTCTGATTCATTGAAACCATATGATGAACCAAATATTTTGAAAGGATCCCAAGCAGCGAAATCTGCTAGCTATTTTTTTAATGATTTTGAATTAATCAGTTTTGGGTGGTAATTGGTAACTCGAGCTTGGATGTTAGCGATGCTCAGAGAACTGAAGTCTTTCCTTTGTGGTCCCACAATGATTGAAAAGTCAATTGCGAAATCAAAAGGCTGTAAAAAAAAAGGATTGCTTACCAGGATGGTGGTGTGGTTTCTGTGATTCTGTGACTATAAAGTCTAAAATGCGTAAATGAGCTCCTATACAAAAATGCAAATTGACACCATGTGGACAGAGCATTTAAAAACAGTTAAGTGGCTGGTTGGGTTCCTTTTAAGAATGTTTACAGGATTACCAGGCACTTTCTTCTCACGCAATAGCACCGCTAAATATATTTTGGTAACTTTCGAATTAATGTCACGGCTTAAGGGGAAAGATTTTGTTGTATTTCATTTTATTGCAAACCTTTTTTCCCTGTCATTTTCCTTGCAGCCACTAATTTAAGAAAATCCTTAGTTTGTTTAAAAAGTCAAAGGCCATTCCACTCTGAATTAAGTGATTTGGATTGTTTTCCGGAAGCTTCATCTGTGCTTTTGCTTTTTTCCTTTTTTACTTTTTTGTTTTTTGTTTTTTATATGTATTATGTATTATTTGGTATTTATTGTGTTAGCTTAGCAACATCCTATCATCAAGGATTTTTGCTGCCGCCTGTGAAGAGAATTTCAGATCCCTCACTTGTGTGTTTCCATGACTGTTAAGATGACGCCTATGTAGGCAGTGAGGAACCTTACTTAAGTTTTGGAATATCGCTGTTGTGTCTTAAGTTTTGCATAGAAGGCATTATTGGACATACTAAAAGGATGATGTGTTCCACAGCAGGAAGTGGGGCGGAGTCAAAGTCAAGGTCTCATCATGTATGTGCTGTTGGGGGTCATCTGTGATTTCACTCACAGGACACACACATGGGACACTCAACATATGTACCTTCAATTATGAGCAAGCCCCCTAATGTGCAGCTAATAACGTGTGTGCTTGATCGAGAGGCATCTGTGATAACAGTGTGATTGTGTCTAATGAGATCACACTGTGCACCACCATGAACCATCCCCTGTGATTGTCTATAATTAATGTGGAACATGTGGAATCATACATGGAAGTGTGCTTTGTGCTCCAGTGAGCTCATTAACAAAGGGAATTGTTGTGGAATAGAGAAAGTTTTGGGAGGATTTTGCATTGTAATTATGAAGATTATCCATGACAAAATAATAAAAGAGGATGAAGGATTTTACCAAACAATGAAAAGAACAAAAAAAATCTTTTCTCTTTTTAAACGACACTGAAAAAAATGTTGTAAGATTTATTATGAAAGACTTTTCACTCAGAAATTGCTTGTAAATTTCATAAATAATTACAGAGAAACAAGACAAGTAACATGTTGAATTAAACATGACATTTTGAAGTCGTAAAACACAAAAAAAAGCTTTTTCTTGTAAAACGTACTCAATTAATCTTTGTTACACTAAACTTTTTATTGGCCCATTATTTTATTTTGCACTTGGAAAATACAAACCTCACTGAGATTACAGTAATTCAGTTAAGGAAAACATTTAGCAATTAAATCAAGCCTACAACAAAAGATAATAAGTTTAAACTCATCTTTCCTTCTGTTATATGAATGTTGCATATCATTTTGCATACTAGACTTTTTAACATAGCATTTTTGTCCCATTTTAGTCTTAGATTAGAATTGACTATGACACTATTTTCTGGCATATAATTTAAAATTAATGTATTTTATTATTTTCTTTTTCCATTTTTAACACAAATGGATTAGGTAAGCTTTATTTTACAGTTTTAATTTGGTTGCATGCATTGAAATAGACTCAAAAACCTTATTGCACCAAACTGAACAGTCCGTAAAAGCTTATTTTAAGTGTATTCAGTTATTTATTGGAACCTTTCTTTCATTCACGGACTACCAATTTTCCAAAAATTAGTAAAATACCATTCATTCTTGAGGGGAAAAAATGAAGTATAAATCATGTACGGCACAGATCACCCTGGAGGTCTTTCAGCCTCCTCTTGATTGATTTGCTATCGTGGCCTCTAGCTGATAGATTACCTGGTGTCTTCTAAAAGGCCGAAGTAATCACTATCCCTTCTACAACACATCAGACTTCTGATGAACGAAGGTTTTTGGGGTCAATATAGTGGAGGAGACCTGGAATAGCCATATGCATCAGGAAAAAAAACGTTATTATGGTCTGAAGGCGGTGGGAGCTGCGTGTGGGTGGCAAAGTGTTTTTGGCTGCCAATATTTTACTGAAGATGTTCAGATTTGGTTGGTTGAGCCACTGGCGTTCATGACCCTTGTGCTCTGCTCTTAACTGTAGTGGGTCTTGGCTAAACCAATAGCATGCCATGGCCTGGCACTGGCCTGTTTGCTGGTATGCCCCATAAAAGAAGAATTGCATCGCATGCAAGCAGGCACTCCAGCCCGCAACTTCAGAACATCCGCCACGTGTCTGTAGACCAGGAATCTGTGCGCTCCAGTGGCGGAAGCAAAGCCAAGACAAGACGCAAAAGACACTCAGCTGAATTCATTTCATTTCATTCCATTCCCAAAGTATTACTGATGATTTTTGTCTACAATGCAGATGTTCTTTTTGAAAATTTCAGACATTTGCCAGACTATTGCACATAATTCACCGGAAAGCCAACACACCCCGCTGACAAGGCAACAACTGAGAATGTCGCTGGTGCATTGGTCCAAAAATGAAGGAAAAAAGAAAAAAGCCTGCTCAGTGGGCGCAGTGTATTCGCTTCCATCTGAAGAGTTTTTTGTATGGATCTCCTCGGGTGACCACATGTTCCCCTCTGCATTCTTTCAGCTGGTTCTCATCCATCCAATGTCATTCTTCTCATTTTCCTACCCACGTGCGCCTGTGGGTCAACAAGAGCCACTCGAATGATAAACCATCCCAACAGGATGGGTCTTGCACGCAAACACAACGAGCAGGTCGCCCACTCTCTCTCTTTTTTCTCTCCACGGGAAGACAAAGAAGCTTCAGAAACATGCAGGAACAAAGTCCAGCTAATTTATTACACTCCGGCCAGAGGGACTCGAGCCGTGACAAACAGCCTCCTGTTGAGAGGCCTGTGTACTGTGGCCAAAGAGTGGGCTGAGTATTCAGACCTGGGTCAAACTCTGGATAAAACAAAGCCTCTTTATTTACCAAAAGATTCACAGAGCATGACACATTTGGTAGATTAGGCTAATTGATATCGGATGGATGACATTTTGTATCCATTGTAGCAGCTAAGTAGCATTTGACGAAGCTTATCCTGAGGAATTTGTTAATCATTGTTGGCTAGTAACTAAAATAGTAGCAGTTAACAGTAGTTTAACTGTTTTCAAAACCATGGCAGTGTAGCTTTGAGTTTTTTGTTTATGCAGCCTATTTATTAGTATAATTTGATGAGTATGGATTATACTATTACTAGTTAAGTATAAACTATTATGCAAATTGCGTACTCTAAAAATTACATAATAGCAATTTATTTATTGGTCTTGAAACTGAATGTGTTAAATGTGACAAAGCAGAGCTGTACTATTAAAAGTGCTATTGATCAATACTGACAGCCCTATAAATTATCATTTAATCATCAAAATAATGATAATAATAAAAAAGATTAATGTACTGGCTTCAGTGTAGATGATCCTGTGCTTTGTTAGTTACTAGCTACAGACTTCTTCATAAGAAAGGCTTGACTGGAGTCTAACTGTATGAAATAATAAGTAGCTCTGCAAATTACTTTTTGAAAGAAGTTTCCATGACCCTGGTTGTGTGAGATCCAATATGGAGTGCAGACTGGGAACTTTTGTTTGTATTTTCTAAGGTTTAAAGGGATAGTTTACCAAAAAATGAACAATTTTGTCATTTACCCGCTCTCATGTCGTTCCAAACCAGTATGAGTTTCTTTCTTATGTTGAACACAACAGAAGATATTTTGAAGAATGCTGGTAATCAAACAGTTGTTGGTCCCTATTGACTTCCTTAGTATTTCTTTCCCTATTATGGAAGTCAGTGGGGACCAACAACTGTTTGGTTCTTTAAAATTCGTCAAAATATTGTCTTTCGTGGTCAGCATAATAAAGAATCCCATACAGGTTTTTGGAACAACATGAGGGTGAGTAAATGATGATGACAATTTTCATTTTTGAGTAAATTATTCCTTTAAGAACCCAGTTCCAGTTGCAACAAACCCAAATAATTAAGAGTTTTCAATCTGGCACCAGTACTTACAGTAATATCAGTACACTGTAGGTCATAAACACTATTCTTTGCCATTGTAGCGTGTGCGAACCTCTTATGTAGTTCAACAGTACATTTGTTTTAACAATCTATTTGATGGCTATTCAGAAAATCCATGTTCAGCACATTTGTAACCTTTGTGCAAGATGTATCATGTGTCAACATTGATGCCAAACAGGTGGCTTAGTTTGCAGTATGAAGCTCTGACTGAATGACGCACATGCCACTTTATGATCCACAGGAAATGAAACTAAGCTCCAAAGATTTTACCTTTTACAGTACAAAGCTTTCACACCTTTGTGAACTGTGTGCGTGTACACTTAAAGTAATAGCCTATTAAGCTGATTAAAAGTGACAGTAATTGTCACTTTGCAACACTGATAATAAAAAATGTTTCTTGAGCAGCGATTCAGCATGTTAGAATGATTTCTGAAGGATCATGTGACACTGAAGACTGAAGTAATAATGCTGAAAATTAAGATTTGCATCACAGGAATAAATTACATTTAAAAACATCACAATAGAAAAAAGTTATTTTCACTTGTAATAATATTTACAATATTTCTGTTTTTTACTGTATTTTTGTACTGTATTTTATAAAAGACTTAAAAACATTTAAACTTTTGAATGGTAGTTTATATACGTTTTTATTAGATAAATGTGTGTATATACAGTATATGGATAGCCTTTCTGAAGATCAAGATCTTACACAAACTCTGGCAGAAATTCAGCTTTCTTTGGTCTGATTTGGTTCTTGTTAATAGTAGTGTAAACATAAGGAGACATTTAGTGGTTTGCCATGTGGGGCTGAAGTCTGTGAACAGCTTTTTCCTATTTAGTTTAATTGAACATTTTCAGATACCCATCATTTGCCAAAATTCAGAGATGTTCTTTTTGACAGATTGTCTTTGTTTTAAAATAAAAGACACGGGAGGCGAGACGGTAGAATGTGCTGGTATATTTGTGCTGTGAGGAAGCAGTCTGTCCTCAGATTTATGAGACTCTAAAATGCAAGTGTATGTCCCAGGCATGTCCTTTCAGTGGCTTTCATTCCGCCTTCTGTTAATTGCTAACTCTATAATGCTTTTTTCCTAGATGCCAGACATTTCTTGTGGGTTGAAAAGAGCCTCTTCCTACAGTCCTTCTGGGAAGTCTGTTACCATCTATGAAAGTGTTACAGGACAGATGTGTAGGGTGTAACTTATGTTTTCTGATCCCTTTTGGCCAAAGCTGCATGCTTTGTAAATAGTTCTCTGCCTTTTACAGTACAATGTTTAACAGACACACAGGAAGTGGAGAAAGGAGTGACACGGTCACCACTTTTTCTCCTCTTCTTTCTTCTGTTATCTGATTACTAGAGTTCAGTTGCCATGTAATGTTCTCCTCATAGTAAAGCAATTGGCCTGATAGTGTGTTGTGTAAAAGCTGTTTTTCCCAAGAGGGGCAGAATGATATAATGAAAAGTGGTGGTCGCTTTTTCACCATGCTAATTTAGTAGTCAATGTGCTGAGTGGGCTTTTTTTCTTTCTTTCTTTTTGTCAATAAAGCCTAAATGGAACTGGCTCTTTCATTGATTTGCCATTAGTGGACAATTGATTCATTCATGCGGGTAAAAAAGTTAAAATGGATGCTGATGTGTGCATATTATTTTCTGGAAAAGGTTCAAAGATGAGAGTGTGTAGAAAGTGTCATAAATTGAATCATGCTTGAATGTATCATATAACACTTTGTTTTTGGGAATGGCAAAAACTAGAGTCCACACCCATTCTCTTTTTGCTTTGACATGGTTGCAAACTAGATAATGTGGCTATTGTGGCATTTAGATCAACAATGTCCAGCCATGACCATGCTGATTTCATGGTGGCCCGAGATGGTTTGTTCCGACTGCGGAGCCCCCGACCCTTTCAATGTATGTCTGCTTCACTGTTTGTTGAAGCCCACCGACTGAAAGCCTTTAGTCTCACTCTGTCTGACCATAATTCAATAATACACCAGCTGACATTTTGACTAGCTTGCCAGACTGACATATTGAAATACATTGACTTAGTTTACCGTGGTATTGATTTCCTGTTGTTTAACAAGGAACAGTTCAAAGTGTCAAATCTATTAGTTAATGTCTTAAGAGATCTCTTTGTGCCTCGCTTATTTTTTGACATTTATTTAGTGTAAATTGGTGACAACGCATTTTGTGACTTTGAAATGTCAATAGTTTGTTTTTCTTTTGAAACCTGTTTGCGCCTTATTTATTTATGCAAATAGATTTTTTTATTTCCCATTTCAAGGAAGCTGTGATGCGGTAAGACCTTTTGACATGATTTGCAGCATGACCCAATGCTCTTCATCAGAGGAACTTCAGGAAGGATTCACTGCAATATCAGATGTTGTAGCTTGTAGTGACATCTTGGTAATAAACAAACATGATTTCAGGTTCCCATTGATTTTACGTGTCGAGCACAAGCCACAAGCTCCTCTTTCTTTAATTTATTTTACTAATATGACTAATAATAATTTATTTAATACTATTCAGTTAAGTGTTTGTTGATATTGAATATTTGATGATTTTACTGGAAAATCTGAGTCTCTTTACTCTTTTAGAAAATCCTGTGGCAGTACCGTGGTCCAGTGATTGTATCAGAAAGAAACACCATGGCGGTTTAATATATATAATTGTACATAATGATTATATTATAGTATTTACATGGTACATGGTTAAATCAACCTAAACTTTGAACCAGCTGATATTAGTTCAGTACATTTTGAAAAACCGTCATGACTCATGTCCAATAAATAAATGAGAAAATGCAAAAGAATGAAAGAATGAATGAATGCAAAAAGCACAAATGAATGCAAAATAATGAGTGAATTAATGAATGAACAAATGAATGAATAAATGCAAAAGAATTCCTGAATGAAAAAATTGAACAAATGAATGTATAAATGCAAAAGAATTCCTCAATGAATTGATTAAATTAATGCAAAAAATGGATGAATGCAAAGGAATGAATGAATGAATGAATGAATGAATGAATAGTGTGAAAAAATGGCAGGAAGAACTAATGACAAAAATTATTGAACAAAAGATAGTCAGTGAATGAAAGAACACAAGAACAACTGATAGAGAGAGAGAGAGAGAGAGAGAGAATGAATGAAAGAAAGAAAAAGAAAGAAAGAAAGAAAGAAAGAAAGAAAGACATTTGTACTTTTTTTGTGAGCTGCTCAGCTTGGATTGTGTTTCCTCAACAGTTCAGTTCTTTATTCTGACAAATTAATTGATTTTCCTCTTTTATAGCCCATACAGCTTTTGTTCATGAAACTGCACAATAGAACAAGGCTGGTGTCCCTGAGAGCTCTTCTCGCATAAGCACCACATAAGGGGAAGGTATTCTGTTATTGACCTGCAGGCATTCTCATGGGAAGAAACCTTAGACAAAAGCCCAGGCAGGAGAGCAGAGTGGACAGACCGGACGGCCTTTCTGTAGGCACTCTCAAAATATGACTGCGGCCCTTTCAGACACTGAAGCCGGGTGATGACACATACTTGGCAGACTGAAAAACACATCTCCTACTGCCTGTGCTTTTTTCCCCCCTCTTTTTACTTGCTGGCACAAATAGAAAACAATTATGCATTGTCTCAAACTTTTCAGAAGAATATCTGGAACCATTGTTGGCGCTATTCGAGGGAGCTATGTTTGTTTCGTATAGACCCTGCATGTACTTGCATTAAATGAACGGCTGCTGATGTTCATGCACTTTGGCAGAAAGAATTTCCTCTGTGCGCTAAGCTAATCACGCGTCGAGGCTAAGTATCCATCTGATTCGTAAAGAAGGAAAGTCAATCCATGGAATATGGTCACTCCGTTTTAGGTCACTTGTTGGTTTTTGATTCCAGAGACCAGACTATTTGCATGGTTTGTTTTGCTTTTGGCTCGAATTATAAGCTTTTGTTTTGGATGTAGCAAAGCTGTACTTGTCCGAAAACATTGAGGTCGCAGCCTGCTATCGACACCACAGCATTTAAGCTCCTCTCATGGCCGCAGAGCTGAATCTTGCTCCCAGTCTGAGGGAACTGGGCTCTAGATTACACAGGACTTATTTTGGATTTCACTTCTCATTAGAGCTGCGGTCGGCCAAAACGTAACAACGTGCCAGTCACGGCAGGGATAGAGCGATAAGCAAACATTCTTTGACAGATGTGGTCACAGTATCCCCAGCATGCTGATTGGACTCTAGATGAAGAAAAGTTGCCAGTTTGGGGATCGCGTGATACTGCCGGTCCCCGGAGAGTTGTCATGAGTAAGAACGCACTCTTCCATGTAAAAACGTTCTGTCCTTCTCTACTTTCTTTACAGGTGAGAAATATCAGCCCATGCAAGAGATTAGCTTTCACATTATTTGTCTCACTAACTCCAATTAGAATCATTCTAGGGAGTCAAGACTTCCTCGGGGTGCTGTCAAGCCAAATCAGGCAGTGGCTCAAGAATTCACGCACTCGTCATGCAATCCGAGAGCTTCCACTGTTACTGATATTCAGTTACGATCCACCACCAGAGCTCCAAGTTTTCGTTTTTGATTCTCACTTCATGTGAAAGCCGATCTCGGAAGCCCTGCCTGCCGGGCCTGGCACAGAGTTTGTTGTCGTGTCTGGGCTTCTGGGTGTCGAGTGTTCAGGCGATGGTGTTTGTTTTCTCTGGCTCACCAAAACGTCCATTAAATTGGCACCTCCTTCCAAATGATTCAGAGGTAATTGAACCACAATGGTTCTCGTGTTATCCTTTTGTTTGGAAGGATGAAGTTTTCTAATTTGACGAATGGGTTTGAAAAAATAAAGAAGGTATACCTGAGGGGGGAGAAATTGTGAAATTCTGCCAAGAAAGTGAGTGATTCGAAGTCAAGCCAGGGAATTGAAATGTGTCCGATGACGGAGAGCTTTATCTCATGGAGAAATGTAGTTCTCAGAGCATCTGTTTTTCTTGTGGACTCTTACAAGGCAATGGCTGCAATTTCAACACGTCTTGTTGAAAATTTCCCCCAAGACAACCAAGAAGTTGAAGCGTATCCTGAACTAGTTCTTTTTGGCAGTTTAGTCTGTCGTAACATCTCCTCGCTTTTCCCAGTTCCATCTGTTCTCATGGGCGACTGGTAGACAGGCGTTCACTGCTGGCCACTGTGCAAGTAGCAAATGATCAAAGACTTTGGCTCGCTCTACAGCCAGGGATCCATTGCTCTTTTTGCATCTTATCTTTCTCTTGTAAACATGTTTCCATTAAACCTTTTGTCTCCATTCTGTGTTAATTGCACGTTCTTGGCGCCATTGCATTCACGGCTGATTATTCAGTTGCGCTGATGGCGCGTTATCGCACTTGTCACGTATTTCCCGTTGCATATTTTAATTACAACTTATGTCATTGCTTGCACTCTCTAAGGAGACTAATTACGCTCGACGGTTCAGCATCATCTTCTTGTGCTCAGGCATACATTCACGATCACAGGAGGAAGAGGGGGTTTGTTTCACAGCAAGATACCACCGCCTTGGGTTTGAATGACATGGATTTTGTCACAGATGACTGCATATGGAATAACATAACTGCCTAGTTGCTTTGTTTACACGTGTTTGTGTTGTTTGATTGCCTTGAGGGCTTTCTCTCTGTCTTGTTGGGCGGCGCAACGCAGGCAGACAGCGTGGGCACAGTGTGTGTCTGTGGCCCTCAGAGCATATCCCGCCTTGCCTCCTCCTGTTCCCTGTACAACTCTACGCTTTTATAAGACCTTCTTCAGACATATTTAGAGTCCCGAAGCTTTCTCCCAGGGAGTAAACTGCACATTTATTCTTCCACTCACTCATTCTCTTCTACATTGGCCATCTTCATACATTTTTCATTCCCCTTAGCTTTTTGTCTCCCCGTTACTTAGATGGTTTCTGGCACAGTTGGGTTGGTTTGATTGACAGGCATTTGGTACCACTTTGTGCATGCTTACGGCTATATGGAGGTCCCTGTCTTTCTGTTGAGCTTTTATTTGTTTTTGGTCAAGGGTGCGGCTCATGTCCTCACTTTCTAAACTTTGAGGAAAGTCAGAATCAATGTTCCCTCCTCTTTCTTCTGAGGATCTATCTTATTGTGTCCCAGTCAAACCTCACAGGCTTAATTACAAGGTCATCTTTGTGGGAGGAATGTTAAATTTATTGTTTTAACTGACTGTTATTCCTGAAGAGAATATCATGGGAGAGTCTAATTAAATGGAAGAGTATGTTTAGAGTTAAACAAGAAATTCTGGAGATTTTTTTTATTTATTTAATATGTTATTGAGTCCTGTCATTCATTTATGTCTGCAACACAAATGGTCCAGGTTGAGTTACATGCCAAAGTTTAATACTTAGTTTTAGTGGGTTTGAAAAAACAATAGTAGTATAGTAGTATTTTTTATTTTTTTTTGGTAATAGTAGTTTTAGATTACATTAAGTAATATATTTCTGTCACAGTTTCTTCAAGTTAAACCAAACTTTTATTTTGATGGGTTGATGTGAAGATCTTTAAGTTTCTGTTTGTATATGATATGACAAGCAGTTCTAGAGTTTATGTTCATGTGTTCATGCACTCATATATTGAGCATAGGCTGAAAACACAGTGAGCATCACGTGCGCTTTAACAGTGTGTAGAAAAACAAAACCGTGCGTCTATGCTATTCATTCATGCAGAGCATGCACGATTCATATTAAAATAGTATTTTTGTAGCTTAATATTCACAGACACTAGTCCATATTGCTCTTTGATTTAAGTGTACTGACCTACTTTTGATTTATTCATCCAAAATTTGGCAAATACCGTGATTCCGGCCACATTATACAGTAAACTCCATTTTTATGACTTGATTCCTCGATTCCGTTTGCGTTTTCCACATCGCGGAAATTGTAGAGCCCTACAATATCCTTGTGCACACTATAGTAAATTACTTGACTTTTATAAATTTGAATCCACTTGAATCTTAAACTTTTTCTTTTTCTCCTCACAGCCGTGCTATCAAGACCAACCAGGACCTTCTCCCTGAAACGCCTTGGATCAACATCTTCTACGATGACTTCTGGGGGACACTTCTCACCCATAGCGGTAGCCACAAGTCCTACCGCCCGCTCTGCACGCTCTCTTTTCGACTCAACTATGCCCTGGGTGGCTTAGATCCCTGGGGTTACCACCTGGTCAGTGTGGTTCTACACTGCACCACGACCGCCCTGTTCTCTAGCCTCTCAAGCCTGCTGCTGGGGTCGGGTTGCTGGAGCCTGCTGGCTGGGCTTCTCTTTGCCGCTCACCCCATCCACACCGAGGCTGTGGCGGGCATCGTGGGCCGGGCCGACGTGGGAGCCGCCCTCTTCTTTCTCCTGGCCATACGCTGCTACATACGCCACTGCTCCCTGAGGACGAGTGGTGCCCATGGATGGAGCTGGATGTGGTTCTTTGGCACCTTGGCATGTGCTTCCTGTAGCATGCTATGGAAGGAACAAGGCGTGACGGTGCTGGCCGTGGCTGGCATGTACGACGTATTTGTCTTCAACAGGTTGAAACTGCAGCAGGTTCCCGCGCTCTTCCAGAAGGTAAACAGCCTTTATTATCCACCATTTGGAAAACCAGCTGTGTTTTTATATGCGTGTATCTGATTTCCTAAACTCTAGCTGTGTTTGGAGGAGCCCAGTGATGTGTGGATGGATAGTGCATGTGTGTGCTTGTGGATAATTTGTATAAAAGTTCATATGTGGTGTTTGCTTTCCATCAGGATGAAATTTGGAAAACATTTTGGCATGTATGTTCAACTGAGTGAACCGTAACAAACTGTAACGTTTTTTTTTTTTCTTCATAACACACCAAAAATATGCAAGAGTGGAGGGCAATCAAATGAAAATTGGTGTTTTTACATACATCTGGTCAGAGATGTTTGTGTTTTTGCTTGGCAGCACACGATGACCTGTAATTGCGAGAAAATGTTTCTGCACCACATCAAATTTCGGCAACCTTATTGCAACTATGTTCACCTCCTTGATTTGGAGTTTGCTGAAGGCCGGCTTTTTAAATTTAAATGACCCGTTCTGCTTTCTCAAACTACCGTTCATCCGAACCCGTCACGGGTGAAGTCAGTCCCCACTCCCCAGTAAACTCCTGTTTTTAATGAACCCTTTATAATTGGAAAATTTCCGAGTGAGTCCGGAAAAGGCCTGGCTAACATTCTGAAATTGTTTTATTAACAGCCAGAGTGCAATCATAACAAATGCTCCTTTAATGACGTCTAATGATGTGGATGCATTGTGTTTACATGAGAACAGTAATTAGTGCGGCGATCACTCATAAACAGCAGCAATCAATGAGTGTGTGAAATGAGGTATGGTGGAGAAAGTAAGGACAGGGAAATCAATGATATTAGAAGGATTGCACGCAGTGATGCCTTGCTCCTTAGTTTGCAGATCTCTGCTCTTCAAGCAACCGACCATCAGGTCGACTTTTGCTCAACCCTGGCTTGTCAAGAGGATTTACCATCGACCGTCAAAACACACTGACATTCATAACCAACAGCCAGTCAGTACAAACCAAACTGACGTGTGCACAAATGGGACAGAGAATTGCAGACCCATTGAACTCTAACGCCGGGGTGGAAAGGTTTTTTTTTTTTTTACCCCTAAATAATGTTTGGATTTATGTTCATCAGAAATAATAAACTGCGATAAAAAATTACTTTTTTTATTGTAACTAAATATATTGGTCGCTATTGACTATTTAATTGCCTGTTTCTAAAATTTTGTATATTTATATTACCATTTCCAGGAGCCAATTTCAATATTATCTTCTACCTTCCAGCATAGATAGCTGTTTCGACTGAGATCACTTCATTTATTCTTTTCAAAATGTATTGAAAATAAATGGATGATGTGCATTTTATGTGTTAGAGAAAAAAACATGCACATTATGAAAGAAATGCTTCTTAAAAAGGGCAATTTTGCCCCTTAAATTTTATTTCTGACAATATACTTTTTTTTGTGTACAGTATTTTTTAACCAGTACTGCTTGACTTCTCATCACAATGGCCTGTGACATGTCAGAGGGAGGCCAGTCTGTGATGCTGTCTGCCTCTGGCTTATTCATAGACTGCAGCAGACAGGCCCTATGATGGCACATCACTTCAGCCTGGGAAGTCTGGCCTGTAGGTGACAAAAGAGCATGATCTCTCATATCTGACAGCTCTCTGTGCTCTGATTGACCATCTCCTCATCAATCATCAGCTCTTCTATCAGCCCCAGCTGTCATTGTAACTATATTAAGCCATACAGTAGAAATGCTTCGCTCCACAGAGTTCCAGAGACCATTTGTTTGTCCACGAGCCCATGTGCTTCACATATCCTTTCCGCATCAGGGCCCGGCTGTGTTTTCACATTGCTGTCATCCAGTTCAACAGTATTAGCACGTTGTCAGAGGCAAATAATTCCAGATTTTCCTCTTTGAGGAGAGACTGTGTCACTCTGACTTACGACAGCTTAGCGTAAAGTAGAGTCGAAGGGGAAGCCAGAATTACTATCTAAACATATAAGCATCAAGACGTCTACGATCCGCAAGCCCAAGGACAAATACCTCTCATCTGCCAGGCTGCCGTGCGGCGATAATTCCAGAGATGAAAGCTGGATGGGTTTTAGTGAGGAAACAAACTGCTTCGTACATCCTAGGGCCTGAAGACTCATTCGCTATAATGAGATGATAAACTAAACGTGGGGGAATAAACTAAAAAGCACCAGTGTTTAGATGTTAGAGCGCATTCGTCAATGTGGCATAATAAACACGTCTATAATTCTCTTTGCCTGGTGCTGTACTTTTGGTCTGTGGACTTGCTTAATGTATGAGGCATAGAGACATTAATGGCCGTTCCTCGTCCATCCATTTTAATTGTGTAGGCTTGTATGAGAATTGCGATGTGATCGTAAATTGGTCCGCTTATCTGATTGCGGTATGCGGTTTATGACATCATCCAATAGCTTTATATCAGTGCTAAATCATAATGTCTGCTAGAAGTAAATGCTCTCTGGGCAGCTGGTCTGGACTCAGGACGATCACTTATGGAGATAGATGGTGCATTCGATTCAATTATCTCAAGTTTAAGAGGGTCTGGTCATTGTGAGGCTTTTAAACTGCATTAAAGTTTTTTTAGAACCTCCCTGGTCTGTTTAGAATACTCAATTTATTTCCAATCTTCTCTTGGATCCCACACTTAATTTAATGTGTGAAAGTAGTTCTGGACAATACCGATAAGATAATAATAATTTTTACGGTTTGGGTGATAACAGATAAATTTACGATTTTAACATTTATACACTGAAAAAAAAGGTGTATAAACATTTTTTTGTACTATTAACATTTCAAAGAAACAAATTTCCAGTAAATTTGGGAAACATTCCAGAAATTTTTGAAACTTTCCAGGATTTTTTTTTTTTAATATTCCAGGGATTTTTGGAAAGTTCCCGGAAATTTTGCAACCCTAGTAACAGTGTATTAAACATTACGTTTTGAGGTAGAAAAACTGAAATAATATTTTCTTGTAAAATGTACTATAATAGTGCTTTGGTTTCTAAACAAATTAAAGGTGAAAAACTAAAATCGATTGTTTGTGAATTTAGGCATCACAACATTGCATGTACATGTGTTTTAGATAGCAACAAGGTAATCTGTATGTAAAATTATACTATAAATTAACATTTACAATTAAAATTCAAAATCAGCCAGTAACGACAAATATAGATAAATAAGGAAATCTTATTATCCAATATGGTGCTGATATATCATGCATGTGCATCCCTCAATAATGCTCATTTCCAGCTTTGAAATTCACCTGACTCTTGTGAAATAATTTCAAGAGATGTATTACCTAAGCTGGGTTCGGCTATAACAGCATGGCTATTTTTCTTCTGCCAATTAAAAAATGGTGCAAAAAATAGGCATCCAACCTTAACTTCTAGTAGCATTTTTTATGCTCTTAAATTGTAACCCAGTGTCACAAAGTCTTTTTCCATATCATGATAATCATTCACATGCTAACGCTCTTTGCCTGGATTGGAGTGTAATGGTCTGGCTACACATTCCTCACACCTCTGCTGTCTCACTATCGTAATGATAGCCAGACAGACTTATCTGCTGTGAATTCATAATGAGCTCTTTCCTCTCTTTCCATTAGAGCCGTGATTCCATTACCCCTGCAAACAGTTGTATTCTTCTCTGTTTTTTAAGGCTGTATTAAGGCATTATTGTTGAGAAAAATGACACTTACATTTAAGGAAATCTAAGAGGAAATCAAAGCATGTCTTGAGTAGCATTTTACTTATGAACTACTGGCATGTTGGAAGTAATTTAAAGTTCTGTTTTAGAACCTAATGAGCTGATTGATTGTTTGCATCCTAACTATCATGGAGCCTCCTAAATGACCAGTATGAACACTGTTTGAATAGGCAGTGTGTCTATGTGGCACACAAATAGTGCTCCATGTGGGATATTTGACTCAAATTATTTGATTCCAATAGAGTTTGACAGTATCATGTTGCTAAGCCAACAGTAGGATAAGCAAATATAGGAAATAAGCTATGCTGCTTTAGAATTTGTGTAAAACAAATCATCTTAAGAGGCAGCATATAATTAAGACGCCTGCCTATGTCTAAAATGCAGCCTAGGTAGTCAGCTCGTTTGGTTTTAGAGCTGAGTGTAAGTGTGCGCGTGCGTACAAACTGGAGAAAGAGAGAGTATGAGTTAAGTGCATAAGCACATGTTGAGTTAACAGGGAGTTGCTATCTGAGCTCCTTTGGCAGCATCTCCCTCCAAAGCTCTTGGGGGATTTTTATTGAGAGTCCTGGTAGAGCTCTAGGATGCTTTTGGTCATTGCTCACCCTTTTAAAAAAGCCTCCACGCTCACGGCCAATCAAAGTATGCTTGCTGAGATATTTTACATTGAATACTCGCAGATTGATGTGGATTTTCAAACTTTATCTGTAACCTTTAGTCTAAAACGAAATGAATTTTTAGAGCAGGTCCAATCTGTGTTACAATGAATGTATGTTTTTAACGTTTAGCACTCACATATAACATTGTTGGCACTGACAGCAATTGCATTTATGGTGTAATGAGTTTATCTTTATGTGGAAAATGCTGTTTTATTAGCTCATTTTCTGGAACAAGTTAATAGGCTCATTTTCAGTAACAGATACTGAAGTTAGATACAATTAGCGCACCACGTTTGGCAAACGCACCTTTCAGAATGAGATCACAATGTTTATTCATCGGCATTAAGCTGTAAAATGTCTTTCCTGAGGACTTGGCAATTTTGCCGTGTTTCCACAGTACAAACGGCATTGTTGGTAAGCTAATAAAGTAAACGTGTGAGGAGCATTGTGACAGAATTTCACATGGCTTTGTGCAATACAGAGGAAAAGAGTTTATCTTTTTATATTTGTGTTATAATTCAGTGAATTGTTGATTTAGTATGCAAAATTTGTTAGGGGTCAAATCATCCAGTCATAGAGAAATATGAAAAACAACTATTTCATAGTTCAGTTGTAAAACATCAATGACAAGTATACAGTCTAGTATATACTGTAAATAATATATGCAGCATGTGAAAAAGTGGGTGATAGTCAAAGTCAAAATTCTGAGATACTGCTAACCAAACCTCACAAAGAGAAACCTGCACAGTGGCTGTAGAAACACATGAAGACTTGTTTTTAAATAGTTTTATTCACTTATGAATGCTGCAGTGCAATGGATGGTCCAGATAAATGGATTTCTGATAATTGATGAATGGCCATCCTATTCCAATGAGACTGCAGCATCAGCAAAGAGGCGGTGGGTGGGTGATGATTTGGGTTTGAATATTGGGAAGTGAGATGTAAGGTCATTCTAGGGTGTCAAAATGACTTCTGCAAGATATGTGGAGTTCATAACTGACCATTTTCTGCTGTGGTATATAATGTAGAATAGTGCCCCTGGAAATAAAAGGATTTTCATGCAGGAAAACACTCTATCCCATGCTGCATAAATACCATGGTGCGAAACAGTTTGAAAATGTGTTTCTACAGCCACTGTGCAGGTTTCTCTTTGTGAGGTTTGGTTAGCAGTGACTGAAACGCAGCTTTACACACAACTGTCAGTCTGCATGGAGAGGATCTTGAGACTCCAGTAGCTTCTGCTGCTCAGCAGTGGCTTTTTTTTACAGCTGGCATTACAATACAGTTCATTTGTTTGACAGAAACTTTGCTTAATACATCTTTGTCTGATAAAGATCTTCTGTGCTCTATTTCACTCACAAATCTTTTGACAGTTCAATAATCTCTATTTGCTTTTCACAAAATATTGTTTGTTTTGATGCCTTTTGCATTGCATTGCACTGTTGCATTGCATTGTTTCATACTTTTCATCTTCAGAAATATCTTTCTTCCTCACCATATTTCATAAGAACTGTGACTTGCTTAATAATGTGGAGCAACCTCTTTAAGTAGGGTTTCCATTTACCAACGAAGACCTGGCAAACTGTTGAACAAACCTGTCTGAGATTGATTCCAGTTATCTAAAAAGATGTGAAAAACAACAAACAAAAATCTGACTCTTTATTGTACCGAAATCCTATTGATGTGTCACTTGCATAATAATTTGGAACACAGTGTAATCTAATTTATGTCAGAATTTTGGCTTTGGATCTCATAATTATGACTTGGTATGTAGTAATTTTTTTTTACTTTTTATGTCATATTTTTATGCTTTTTTTTGTATGAATTTTTGTAATAATTTTTTTTGTATGATGTACTGTATGAAAGAAATTATTTTTTTCCTTATGTGGCATACATGTTCTTTATTACATACAGTATATTAAAAAAGACATATATATATATATATATATATATATATATAATATATATATATATATATATATATAAATATAAATAAACATACTGTAAACGATTCTAAAACCACTAAGAAAATCAATGAAAGGTCATTTTGACTTCACCATCACCAAGTAAAGGCAATGAGAATTAGGCATGTTTTTACCATCTTTTTCCCGTAAGAGCATTGTGGTATTCGATAAGTCAAGTGGTTTACCGTGTGGGTGGTTCAGTTGGATGGAAGCCCTGGTATGTCAATGAAGCATGTGTTAAGTTCAGCTCTGGGTGTGTGTGGCTGTGTTTAAAGGTGCTGTATGTAAGATTTTGACTCTACTAAAGCATAAAAATACCATAATATGTTTGCAGATACTTAAGAAACATAAGTTAACATACTTGTTTATTTGAAAAACAATGCTACAGTCAGTTATTCTCTTTTGAAAATGTGCGTTCTGGGCCGGAATGTCAGTCTCTGTTTTGGTTTGTGAAACCCGCCCACTGCAAGTTTACCCAGTTGTATTTCGGCACCCCGGGTTGCCAGTTGGTGGAAAACACAACGTATTTCATTTTGTTCATCGTCAAGTGCGCTCGTTCATGTTTGTGTCATCAATCTGGCAACCTGAGTGTGCGTCAAGTCTGAGGAGGAGGGGCCGGGTGAAAAAAACAGTAGTCCCTCACTGCAGAACACAAGATCCAGGGGGCGTGGTTGGATCCACATCAAGGAGGTGGAGATGGGTAGGTTAAGGGGTGGAGATGGGTGGGTTTAGAAATCAGGGGGTGGAGACGGGTAGGTTTAGGTATATGTAAGGTGGGAGGAGTTGGATCCGGATCCAACCACGCCCCCTGAATCTTGTGTTCGGCAGTGAGGACCATCTCGAAAAAAAACCCCTCTCCAATATTTTGGATTTGGACTGCAATACCTAGTTCAACCACTTGGTGTCAATCCTACATACAACACCTTTAAGGGAACAGGTGTGGATTTATGACATGGCCTTGTGTGTACACACGGACACGTATGCACATACACACACACAGATTTTATGCATATGCTCTAATGCCTTCTGCCAGTGTATGATGAAGTGATGCTCTGTAGGCATCATCCTGTACAGGAGCACCTGCCCACCAGGAGCACATTTATATTGCTCTGTATAGCTGCTTCAACAATCAAAATGGCTGCAAACCAAATTCTTTTGTCTTGTTTTCTGGTCTCTTTTTACATCAAATTGGAATTTGAATTATAGAAGATGCTATGCTCTCTGTATGCTTATATCTGTGCATTCAGGCATATCACCCTTTGCCCTCACTCTTTCACAATTCTTTCAAAAGAAAGAACTATCTGGCACTACCCGTGACATTTAAGAAGTAGGAATTCAGAGATGAAGACGATGTGCGAAAAGATCCAAATGCATTTTAATTTCCCTAACACACAGCAAACAGATCAGCATAAAAGGGTGGAGTCTGAGACTAGAGGGGGTACTGGACTTTCCAGTGCCATCTGCTGCCATTGCCACACTGTTTGGACTCATCATTACAAAAGTTGAAAGATCAGTTTAGTTTTAATATCCATATTTTAACAAACATTAGATAATCCCCAGTGAGATTTATTTATTTGGTTGTTTCAAATTTTTCTAAAAATATTTTTAATAGCAATAATAATACAGTTAATATTTATAAAAATTAGGGATGCACAATAAATATCAGCACAATATGCGCATCTCATTTTGTTCACTGACAAGCTGCACAAAACATGCGCAAAATATGATGGTGGTTTTGCACAGCTTGTCAGTGAACAACGGCTCTGTGTAGTAAATGCTGCTCCACGTGAAAGCACACACGTGTAAAGATTTACCGCTGATTACTGAACCGGCTTTACTGACGAGATGCGCATTAAATATCGTGCCTATATTTATCGTGCACCCCTAGTAAAAATATTTTAATATAATATTATACATTTGTTTTACTGATAATAATAATAATTATTATTATAGTTATTATTATTATTATTATGTTTTAAGGCTTCAGAGGTTGCAATAAACTTATAGGGATGTCATCCAAAAAAACAAAGTAGCTTCAGAAGTGGAGCAATTTAATAATAATGTTGCATATGTATTTTATTGTATTAATACAATTTATGGCTTGAAGGGTTAAAATTATAAGAGGGCTTGATGTCATCCAAAGGAAAGCAGTTTCAGAGGTGGAGCAATTTAATAATAATAATAATGTTTATATACATTTATATAATAAATTGGGGGGTGGGGGGTGTCAGAAAGTTTGAGATATTACAAGAAATATTTATTTTGTACATGTGAAAATGTGTCCCGTATCTCTGCCTTTTCCTTGTCGGCTTTAATTTATGTATTTTCAGCTGCTGTTTAGTTTGCAGAGAGGTGCGTGAGAAGCGTTGCAAGGCCTCATTGTTTGTTTTTCCCAGAGTTGTACGTAAGAGCGCTCAGATCCAGTGATCTGTCACAGCTCCTCTATATATAGTGCTCTGTGGTTACTGTGTCTGAGCGGCTCTCTCTTCTGCTGTCTACCCTCAGACTCGAGTTAATGCATCTGGAAACACGAGACTCGCTCTTCACACACAAACACACAGCAGTGTAGATGATCTGTTGATACTTTGTAGATATCTAGTAAGATACAGATGATCATGTGACGGGTTGATTGGTTTTGGCTGACCTGGATATCTGGCACGCTTGCTTCCCCTTTGAATGAACTTATTCAGTGTTGCAATAAACACATAATATAGCATTGGCTTTATGACAGGGAGGGAAAAAAAAAATCTTTTTTGTAATATCGAACTCAAATTTATTTAGGTTTTTGTACTCTAAAACACAAAATCACAGAACATCCAGTGACTTCAAATCAATTACTTTTCTGTAATGCATGCACAGAATTTATAATGTGTTTATTTCTGAAAGAAATGTGATAAACTACTATAGCAAAAAGCTATTTACCTCCTACCAGAGGAATATCTTATTTAAACTAGCGACTGCAAATAAATTACTTGCAGATTAGCTCAGTTGATTGTTTCTGCTCATAATTTCTCACTCCCTAATTATCAATTAGCATTATGCTCAGTCGACTCGCCCACTCATGTAATTACTCGTTCAGGGAGCAGAGCATCTGGAGGTCGAAATTAGATTTGTGACCTTCATCTAAAAACCTGCGCGATGAATCAAGGCCATGCTGATGTGATGTTTGCTGTGAAATGTTTCTGTCTTTATTGATCGTGCGCTGCATTGCTCTGCAAATCCTGATGGTCCTTGAGGTGGCGTTTTAAAGGGCACTTCTCACCCGCAGCATCTTCCTGAAGATGCACAGTCCTCCTGAGGCAGTGCTGCCATTTTACATTTCTTTCTTTAGCTAAATGGCACGATTCATTGAACCATGCATCCATTTGGCTGCATTCAAGGGAAGCATGTTCGGGGGGGTTGCACTTGAGTTTGCTTTTATTTTCTCTCTCTCTGGCTTAAAACTGCTTTTAGGAATTTGTTTACTCATAAAGGGCCACAAGCTGCACTTTTGTAGCATTTATTTTTTTCCCCTAAAATCCACTTATAATGTTAGTCAAGGTTCTTGCACAAAAAAAAAAAAAAAAAAAAACAATGATGTTGTACATGACTATTTCTCACCTTACCTTGATATATACTGTATATAATATTTGACCAACAAATCAGCATATTAGAATAATTTCTGAAGTATTGCGTGACACTAAGATTCTTATAATTATTATTTGAATAAATGGAATTTTTAAATTTTTTAAAATATATTTATGTTGTTTTATGTTATTTTAAAGTGTATAATTATATTTTGCGATATTAACAGTTTTACTGTACTTTTGATTAAATAAATGCAGCGTTGGTGAGCTTTAGAGATTTAAAAAAAATATTTTTTTTTTATAATTTTTTTTGAGTTGTTTAATTATTAAATTTTTTGTATGTAAATAAATATCACTGGAATTAAATTAGCACTTACAAATTGTTTATTCAAGATATTATAGATACCAAATGTAATGAATTGTAATTTATTTTAAAATTGTTTATTGTTGGTGTTGTAGTTTTGAGTTCTGAAAGTCTATGTATAAGCAAACTATTTCATTTCAAATGAGCAAAATACATTTTATGTCCCCTTTAATACAAAGACCTTCATCACTGCAGCAGCAATAAGCTCTCTGTAATTTAAAGAGACCACCTATGATCTAACCTAAGTGAACTCTGAGTTAGTAAACTAAAAGGTTTCATTGAATGATTGCTAAAGGTTCAGATTAAGGCCTTTTTGTACTAAGGGCTCCACAGATCTCTTAGCTACGCTAAGCCCTCATTTCTATAAAACCAAGAGGGAGAGGAGAAATATGAATTTGTGTTCATTATCATAACAAAGAGGCAGTTTAAGCAGTGTGATTAATGATCACAGGGACGTCTGCGGGGTAAACCTACTCTCTTTCATTTCACGTGTGTATATTTTTTTGTTTATGCTAATGTGCACAAGAAGAGGTTGTATTCTCTACAGCTGTTTTCTCTCATTTTTCTCTAGTTCTCATAGCATTAATATAGTCTTTTGAGTTCTGTGTCCTCCTCATAGCCTCCGTTTACAATATGGACGTGTCCCAATCGCTTGCTATTGTACCACTTCATAAAACCAAGAGGAAGCTTCTGCAATTGCCAAGCAGAATCTTTTATTTAGCTTGATTTATGTTTGCAAATTTGGTTACGAAGATCCACTTCTGACTTGATCCAATCAGTAAACAACATTAAGTCAGATGTTACTGAGAAAAATTTGTTGAGAACACTCAAAATGTCAGTTCTCATTGCAGCTTTCCTCACTTTTTTTTGCAGTATTCTGTATGTTGTGAGTAGGCCTAATCTTGGTCCATTTCGCATGTCTTTGTAGTACCACTTTGGAGTTATTAAAGTGCTGCAGCAGAACCATGAAGCATCTACTCATGACATGAATGCTAATATTGTTTAGAGTGGAACGACTCCATTTTTCTGTAATGTCAGAGTTGGTTGCCACTTTAGCAGTATTTCAGCGCTGTGACGTTTTTGTACTGTAGAGCTGTCGTTCTGATTGTGCTGTAATTCAGCAGCAATGTATCACACATGACAAAATAAGAACAATGTGAGATGAATATAATTTCTCAGAAGTATGCTTGAACTCATACAGAATAGTTCACCCAAACCTCAGTGTAAAGTGCTCTTGTATTATTTGTTAGTAGTTTAGATGAAATCTGCAGAGGCTGTAACAAGCTAAGATGCTCTGGGAGGAAGCCAAAAATACAGGAAAACACCACCAACAAAAAAAAGCTGTGAAAGGTTTTATTGTTCCCACACCCTTTTCCATTTCCAATAATAGTCTCTGCCTCATTTATATTTTTTCCATGTTTTCTCTCTCTGTATCTTTTTGGCAGACATTTGCCCAAAGAAGCAGGAGTTGCTCTTTTATTTTGCTTTTCTCTTGCTGCTTATACTTTCCAAATATAGTTTTTTTTTTTTTCAAACTGGGACTAGTTAAATTTCTGTTGCACAGTACGGATTTAATCCTGTACGAATCCCTTGTCAAATACTGAAATTTCTTGTTCCAGATACATTATTGATTCTGAACTTCCAGTTTTCTGGGTAATGATGAGGTAATGATGCTCACATTAAGTGACCCCTTCCCTTAATTATATACAGTAATTTTATAATAGCATCACACAGAAATCTTGATTAGTTCAGTGGGTTTCAATACCCATTGAAAATAACTAGATAAGTGCATTTTACATATTTTCAGAGTTATATTTTGTTTTTCAATCCTCAACTTCTCTACAAAACACTAGTTGGTGAAAGTTAAATGATGAGATTAAAGCATTAATATTCTCTCATCATTTGCTCACCCGCTTGTTATTCCAAACCTGTATGACCTGCTTTTTTTCCAATATTAATGAATTAATTTGTTGGTGTCGGTGGTCTCCATCCACTTCTAGTGGTATTTAAAAAAGGCAGTCTTACATGGTTAATAGTATAAAAAAAATAGCCAGATTGAGTCTTGTTTCATGTCTCACAGGACGAGTCTCAGAGGCAGAAGTCTTTGTACTATAAGCCCTAATGTAAACCGTTGGCCGAAGTAAGCCTTTGTTTGGGTTGTAGTTGCTGACTGGTTAATTTACTGTTGCCTGTCCCCTTCAGTCCAGCACAGGTCTTGCTGAAGATGGAGTGTGATGTTGAGGAATCCATAATTTCCTTAGAAAGGCTTTTAAAGCCATGTCTTATGGGAACTTTTAGCATGTTCAGGTTCTTTATATGTACTTAGTGCTATGAAACAGTTGCTGGAATCATAGAGTAAAGCACAGTATGACCTCAAGGTGGCCACATGCATGTACACAAACATGCTGCCATATACCACAGCTTGTCATATGGCACTCAATCACACCCAATGTGTTTTCTTTGGTCAAGCGCAGACAGTGTAAACAGACATGGATTTGTTAAGTTGATGCAGCGACAAGGCTGGAAGACATTATAACCTACACAGCAGAATCACAAGTCCATGTTCTTTTCACATTATTAGTTTCGGAGAGCTCTGCTGACGGTGCACAGGAGGTCTCACTCCACACCACAGTCCATCCAAACTCTGCCTTGCTGAAAGTGCCAAGTTTTAAGCTACAAAAAACCCGAAAGTAGCTTCACCTGAGGAGATAAGGTTAGTTAAATTGGTGTTTCACATATATTTTTCTCACACAACCTCAAAAAAAAAAAAAAAATATTACAGTTATTTTCATCTTACTCTGTTCCTCTGAGAAATCTAATTTAATCCTGATAGGATCGTTGTGTGTGATTGCTTTATATGTATTTTTTACACTTATTAATTTTGACCTCCGTTGTTCCTCATCTTAATTAATACTTCTTTTAATTAAATATGTAATGTTTAGTTATATTTTAAATCACATTAATGTTCAAATTCGGAGTATGTGACCTTTCATAAATCCCTCATGAAAAGGATAGTTCTCCCAAAAATGTAACTTTTCATCTCTCTTACTCACACTTATAAAATACCACACTTGTATGATTTTTTTTCTTCTGTGGAATATGAAGATTTATTGAAAGTCAAAGGGGTCCAAAACAACATTGGCCCCCAATAACAGAAAAAGAAAATGCTACACAATTTTGTTTTTTGAATGAACCATCACTTTTAAAAAAAATATGACTACAAAAATCTCAATCCCATTCAAATCAGTACATGAAATCACAGATGTCTTATGTTAATAATTTTAACTCAAATGCCATTTTGGAAGCATGTCCAGTCTAAGTTTGTGGCATAATATGCTAGAGTTGTCATTTTCAGAGTGGACGGGGGTCACATGGTCCAATCATTTCCCGGGTTTTTTTTTTTTTTTTTTTTTTTTTTTTACAGAAAGTTGTGACCTCTGAAAGGGATGAATCAGTATCTTGTAGCTGCCGCTGAGGATTGTGGACACACACACGCTCGCCGAACCATTCAGGCTAAATAAACAGCAGCGATTTAGGAAGCAGAAGTTTATGCTAGGAGCTCTCTCTGTGGCTGCACTCAATAAATTTTTCACAGGGAGCAATTTTGAGTTTGAATAGATTGGGGTTTCTCAATCTCATCACTTTATTTACATTTCAGATTTTCCTCTTTTGTGGTTAAGCTTTATAGTTTTGGGAAATGGTGATGCATGCCTGCAAGACATTTCTTTTGGCTACCCTGGAGAGCTCCAATACATTGGCACATAGGCCTAAATATCCTTCAAATGTCATTCTTCTCCATCTATGATCAAATCGGACTGCTGACCTGGCTGAAATACCAAGAACAGTTTAGAAAGCAAGCAAACCCAAGGCCAAAATAATTTCATCTTCAACTTTCTGATCCCCTTTGCGCTTTCCACAATTATGGCCTTGCTAGATAATAAATGTCTTTCTTTATTTGTTAAATATAAAGTTTCATATTCGCATCGGCTTGAAGGCGAGCTCTGCGTGACTCTACACCTGCAATTTAAAGATTATTACTTTCTTGTGATAAATCTTCATAACTTAATCATCCATTATTATTTTCCCATTCTTTTGCAAGTACTGCATTTCTTTCCTGCTTTGCCATTCACAGCAAGGCAAAAATGAACTCAAACATTCACCTTGAGAATTTAGATATCTGTTTGCCGTTTGATTATGAAGTTTGTTACACTTGGCGTATCAGAAGTACCAGCTTATCTGAGCACATTCCCGTTTGAGCTGGAATGATTACTGTAGGACTGCGGCCATCTGGAACACTGGCACATCTTCAAGTATGGAAATCTTCAAACGTCTCATCAAACCAAGGACAAACATTGCTATTTCATTTTATTTTTTTTTTTTTACTATTACTTTTTTCATTGATTAATGTTTATCTAAATTAAGACACTACTTAAAGAGGGTAAGTAAAGGAATTTAAGGGGTTTTGTTAAGTGTCAATCAGTTTAATCAAACTGATACTGGAAGAATGTTAAGTTGTAAATCATTTTAAATGTTGTAAGTGGGAAGTTTGTGGTGTAGTAGCTGTCATTTATTTGCAGTTTTTTAGTTAAGCTCTTGCTTTCTAGTTTCTGTAAGTAAAGCAGTAATACAGTATTACAGGCCTTATAAAAATCAAATTTGTAAAATTTCAGGCTAAGAAAATGCTAGAGTGTGGGTTCGTCTGCTGATTCTATAACTGTGGCTCATGGAGAATTTGCTGAGAGTGAGACATAATAATGCTCTGGCATTATATTGCCTTCTTTTTGTGCCTAAAGACAATTCCAAGGCTGTTTTCCCACCATAATCATATTTTTTTATTAGACAAAACATTTAAATAGTTATGGGTTGTCTGATTTCACATTGGATACATTGGATAGCATCTTGCATTCTTGCTTGCTTTCTCTCAATTTCTGTCTTTGTGTGTTGTGTGACATTTCGGTCCCTCATATTTATTTTATTTATCTTATCTCAGCTTCTGCTGCATTAAATGTCTCTCCAGTAAATGTTATCAGAGCGTAATTCCTGTTTGTCTTTGCTGCTGCCTCTCTTTGCCAAAATTGCTGATGGCCTGTCACAAAACAGTTAAAAAACTGAAAGCCAGAGCTGTGGCCTAGTGGTTAGTGCACATAATCCAGTATGTTTTCCTTTTTATTCTAAATATCATTTGCTAATTTGTTCCAAAACTGATCTGATTTAGTCACTTAAAATGAAACCTATTTTTCACTGCTGTTTAATGGACAGGTCACATCTTTCAGACTTAGAGTAGCTCTCAGGCAGAAACTGCTGGTTTGTGTCTTTATCCCTGTCATTTTCCTTCTACAGTATATATATTTTAAAATCATTTTCAAGATGATTCACCTTAAGATTATAAATGGTATACATAGAAAATTTGAATGTAGAAATTGTTGTAAGCTCAGACTTTGGCTCCATGAATCTTTAATGGCAGCGCTTGGAGGTTTGTCGTCTGAGGCTGAGCTAAGTAAATCATCTCCTGTAGCTCTGCACTTGTCTTCAGGCCTAAAGTTGCAGATTCATTTGGAAAGTCTCATTAAGTGCAGCGGATTACTAAGTGCAGACTCGGATGGCTTTTATCCGTCGACTCTGCTCTCCCCAAATCCCTCATGGTTACAGCCAATTTACTCATGAAGGAAAGTCAAATATTTAACACCACCCTCTTCTATCAGTCATGTAGGTTAAATCTGAGAGTGATGAGGCACACGTTAGCATTCAGGAGATGGAAACACTGACAGACTTCTGAGAAAAGGCCTTACTCTGAAACTTTGAGGAAAGCTCAAAATATATTGGTAGAAGGGCAATCTGCACATAATATGAGAGCGGCTTGTTGGTTTAAGTGAATTTTAAAAGCTAAATCCGCATATGGCATCTTGGCTATTGGGCTGTTTTTTCTTGATCCGTTAATAACTGCGCTCAAAGCAGCTTCAGAGCAAATATTCAGCTCGTTGAAGCTGAATCGCAAATCTCAAAGCTGTGTCAGAATGGCTTAGATGTTTTCCAGTCATGGGCTTGTTATTTGTTTTTAATTTCTTAATTTTGATTTAGGTTGTAGCATACCTGAGGCTGGAGTAGATAAGAGTTCTAATGAATTTAGTTTTTGTAATTATGGTGTTTTGTAATTATTGTGTATTTTTTTTTCTGCATAATTTAGATGCTACATCAAGCCATACTCCTCTCCGTTTGAATATTAATCTGTTAAATCTGTTATTAATAATAATCGGTTTAAAATATTAGACATGCAAACAGAAAATTAATCATGCATCATAGTTGAGGCACTCAAGGACTAGAAATGCAAAGTAGGGCCTATATATTTTATTTAGTTTTAATTTAAATTTTAATAATTTGTTATTATTTCTTCCTATTTTTTGATATACAAAACTGGGTTTATTTTTGTATAAAAACAGCTATCATTTATGCTGTTTATTTATATATTTAAATGTTTTAAATTATATATGATTTTTTTAAATATATATAATTTTAATAGCAGCCATGAAAAAAAATCTACTAATTATCAAACTTTTTTGGAGGACAAAGCATACAAAGTTTGAGAAAAGTAACAATGACTTTTTTTTACCTTTCTCATATAATAAATCTCATAAAATAGAAAAAAAATGCATTTTTGAGATAGAATCCAGAGCTTATTGAATTTTTGGCAAGCTTCTTTCTACCCCAAATGTCCTGGAAAAAAAATTGCTGCCAAAAAAGGTTTTCTTTCTTTCACTTTTCTTTTGAATTGGTCTGTTGTGTGCTTTATCTCCACGGATGTTATCCTCGTATGCCTGTTTCTAGTGGTTTCATTTCAAACTGATGGAGAGGAACTGACAATGGGAGGAATGGAAAAAGCCCCAGTTTTGTGTTAAACCACTTATTTCGAGACAACCTGGATTATAGACACAAAAAAAGACAAAAGCTATATTCCACATTGGGCTGCAGAGGGCCTGATATTGAAAGCGTAGGCCATATTATAAAGATGGACACTCCTGGTTTATATGGGAAATGATGGAGATAGAGCCAAGCACTAAAATCTCTCTCCATCTGTGACTGGTTGTTGTTCTCTAAGGGTTTGGTGTTACCAGATTTTGTTCTGCCTTTCTAGTTGGTTTTCTGTCTTTGTGTCTTGTTCTTTTCTCCTGCTTAAACTTTTATGGTGACACGTCTCTGCGTAGACATTCAAATAGCAAGGTCTTCAGTGTGCACACATGGATGTGGTTAAGTCCACTGTTTTACACACGGTGCCAGATACTAGGCAGACTAGAAGTGACAAATGTTGTTTGTCTGATGGCCAGGTAGTGTGAATAAGAGAGTTTTACTTTGTGTTTGTGTTCTTAAATTCAATTTTCTTTTTTTTTTTCACACAGCCTGAGGACATTTTCGCTTGGTTAAATGCTGCCACATTAATCCAGCATTGCGCATCAGTACACTTCAGATACAATGAGGCAAACACATTCCTGTTTTCTCAAATACGGTGTCTTGTTGTGAGAATTGGAAGATTTTTCCCAAAGAGACAAGTCAACATGAAACAGTGTTTTGGAAGGTTTTTACTTTTGTAATGTGGCTTATTTTAGAGTGAAATGGGATATTCATTGAGACAAAGAGGTGTAGAACTTGATTTTATCCACTGTGACTAAATTATATAAGTAAATTAATCGGGAATTATGGAAAAGTTTGCATTTCATACTTTACCTGAATGTAGGTTTGCGAAAAACAATTTGCAAGTAGCCAAAAACTGGTTAATGTTATCCAGTAGTTCATGCTTTTTTTGACATGTATGAGAACAGAAAGGAAAATGGAAAAAGAAAATTTCTGTGGAAATCAAGTTTATTATTTTGATTAAATATTAAGACAGTTTGATTTTTTTTATGATTTATTATTTATGTAATTATGTACTCATAAGTTGCATTCAGTAAGATCAGTGTGTTAAAATCTGACTTAAATACGGGGTCAATTTTGATTTCCCTTTGACATAAACAACAAAAAATGGCATTCTCTCTCACACACACACACAGATTGAAACCTACACAAATCCCAGGGTCTATGTGTTTTGGCTCCAAACCTGCAAGTGCTAAAAACCCCTGCCGGTTCTCGAGAGCCTGTGCAGTCCCAAACCTGCAGCCGCCTCATAAATCCAGCGAGAATCCTGTGTGCAAGCATTCACACTCCCGCATGACCTCACTGACACATCTTCAGCCGCCGCAATCCGTCTCACTCGCACCATCTCACCCCCACTGGGTTTAAGCTCCGTTAGACCGCCGGTAATTTGTATAGAGTCAAGTTTTTATTTATTTATATATTTATATATGTGTGCGCAAGAAACAGCCCATATTTACAGGCTTTTGGTGAGATTGGCTGACAGGGTCATGTGGAGTTCAGTCATTTGCTCGTATGTGCACTAAAGTGACAGATGCATCCACATCACCGCACTTATTTGCAGAGATTTATACCTGTTGAAATGTATGAATGTCTCTCGTACTTTAAGCCGTTTGAATTCACAATCCTTCAGTGCTAGATGAAGATGGTGATACATCACCCTGAAGCTCTCCTGGCCCCTTTGAAAATCCCATATATATGAAGAGAAACATTCAGGAGGGCAGTGTCATTTAGATGTGTAGACATTTTGAAAGCCTTTTTCCTGGTATGAATTCTTTGATTCCAGGGATGTAATTATGTCTATATACTGTGTGATCGTTGCTCTCTTACTGATGTAGTTCACTAATTAGAGACAGGAACTGCCTTTGTACTACAGATGTAGTGAAGTATGTGAGGACTTTCAAGTGTAACGAAAAAGGAAATAGCAGAGCTTGCAAGGCAGCAAAAACAGCTTTGAGCTTACAGCTTTGCTTTTTGTACTAATAAAATGCTGCATGAAAGTCATCGTTGACGTTTTAATGAAACATGGCAGGCATCTTTGTGTCAGTCAGCTGTCTGTGAGAAACATCACAATGTCTTTTCTGTGTGAAGACAACTAGTGATGGTTGAATAAATATAAGACAACCCGTTACAATTGTCTATGCAATTATGTGCGGATATTACAATGACCTCAACACTGTTGTTTGCAACAACTAAATAAAAAAGCATACTTAAAACTGCAGTTATCTACAAAACAAAGTTTAAGTAAAGCTTAAATATATGAGTACTATATGCCGAACTTAAAAACTTTATTTACATTTTATTTTGCATGTCATTATCAATACTGGTAGTTTAAGAATCATAACCGAATTGTTTATTCGAGAACATTTTTAATTGCTAATTTCAGAAAGCTCTACTTACTGTAGTATTTTCTTCTAATTAATTTTCATTTTAAGAGATATACAGTATGTGGGCATTTGTGACCTTCATACCAATGCAGTTTAGACCTGCCTCAAAGTAGTTCTGTGTTTCTCTTCAGTCGGACCGTTCCGCTTGGCCTCTGTAGCCTGCTGTTTCAGGACTCCTGTGGGACGGTCCCTTAACGACCTCTTCCCTTCAGCCTACAGTTCACTCCGCTGGGACGTGCACGTTCCACCTGAAACAGCCAGCTGTACTGTATGCTCGAAATCAAAACACTTTCAGATCTTATCAGTATTTATCATGTAAACCATTTTTATTCATTTCAATATTTATTATGTTCATTTCTAACTGCACTGATTTTATATGTGTTCAAGCTATTGTTGTAGTTCTATTGCTGTAGTATTCATCTTTCGCAATCGTTAATGCACCCATCATGCATTCTGTCAGTAAACTTAAACAGATGTCACAGGAACTGAGAGACACAGGTTATTAACTTGATGTTGTCCAAGACTTTAATTGGTGACAGATTGATATGTCTTACAGACATAGTTTTCTTTAAGTGTGCTGCAAAACAAAAGAACAAGCTTACATTTTAAATAGCTCTCATGTAGATTTTATTTTATTTGTCAGTTTTTTGTTTTTTTCTGTATTTATTCATTTAGGGAGAACAATCATTTACAGGAAAAAAAAAAGTTAAATCAAAATTGAATGTAAAAAATATACAATTCTTTCATACAAAAAAGTATGTTATGTCATTATGTTTTTATTGTTTTAAGAATTCATTCAGTAAAAAATATAAAAAACTATTTATCTTTAAACAAAAAATGTTTTTAAATGTTTATTTTTCTCTTTGTGGCGTGTGGCTCTTTCTATCATGTCACAGATTCAGAGTTGTGTGCCTGTCAGGTCTTACGGTAAAGGTTATGTCGTTTGGGACATGCTCTTTACATCTGTGCTACATAACATGATTACATGGGAAGTGGCCTGTTACAGACATTTCCCCTGAGAGTAATAATGTGCTCTTTGTCTAAACCAGAGATGACCAAATCCAGGACAAAAGATCTATACTGTATAAAGCAGCTGGACATTAATGCAGAACACATACTCACGGTCTCACAGTCATTCTGTTAGTGAGTCAGCTGGGAAGAGGAGTATTTCACTCTAAGTTACAATAAATGGTGTTATAGGCTGACAAAATGGTTCACAAATAATCATTAGGGAAAGCTTTCCAACATTAATCTTTAATATGAATGTTTTTTTCAAATGTACATAACATCTTGTTATGAAATAAAAATGAAACTTTCATGATTTACTTACATTTTTCCAAACCAGTGGAATACAAAATGTGATTTTCTTTCTGTTCTTTTCCATACATTTAAAGTGAATAGGGACGAATGCTATAAGACATATGATCTCTGTCATTTCTCTGACTTCCTTCACTTTTATTCTGCTTTTTTAGCAGTGTTAATATCCTGCCTAACATTTCCGTTTGTATTCTGCAGGAGGAGGAATGTCATAAAGGTTTGGAACGACATAAAAAAGATTACAAAATGTTCATTTTTGGGTGAACTATCCCTTTAATGGTGATTGACAAAGGCCTTGAAGTAATCATTTGCGTGTTTGTTTGCCGTCTGTACCGAATGAGTTCCGTGTTTGGAGGAAGTCATAAAATTGCTTGAGGCTATCCACGATCCAAAATCAACATGAAAAGGAAGGCGTACTGAACTTCCCAGCTGCTCTACCAGCAACTGGTCAGGATTCCCTCCTTTTACTTAACATGTAAAATATTCAAACACTCCATAAATACTCTGAAATCATTTTCATGCTGGAGTGTTTAATATCAGCGCTGCAGTATGATGGATTGGCACCTTTATGAGGCCATATCTTGTTTATTTTATAAAGTCTGTAAAAGCCGGCTCTATGAGACAGAGATGAATGCGGCACTGCCTTGTGTTGTGACGTCAAGCTGACCAGCAGTCAGTGACGCTACGTTTATTATTCTGGCCTCTCTGAAAAATGTGGAAAATGTGTGTCTACATTTGGCCAAGGGTTTTAAATTGGCTGATTCTCGTTAACCATCACAGGCCTCGCAAGGATTGATGTCACAATGAAACCGTAGTATGTGCATGTGGTACAGTATGTATTGAATAACTCTTAAGACTCCAACAAATTGCTAATGAAGGCTGCTTGTGTTCCAGATTGTGCTCCAGTGTTTATTTTTCTGGTCTCAATTGACTTACTGTTGGATCTTTTGCCTTTTTTTCTCATTTTTTTATTTAATATTAAATGCAGTTGGAATGTATTGGTCAATCTTGGTATTGGTAATAAACCCGGTCCAGATTTAAGCACAAGGATTTGAAAAACCAAAAGTCATACAGAAAAAAAAAAAAAAAAAAAGAATTCAGCCATATCCTTTTGTTCTCATGTTGTTTTCCCTGGTTTTGTTTTTAAGAAAAAGCCTCCCTGGTATGTTTTCCTTAAAATGTCATTCATTTGTAAAAAAAAAAATCAATGCAAAATCAGCCTAAACTGCAATGCTGTTGAAAATATTTTAGTTTGTTTTGGTTTTATTTGTTTTGCTTTGCTTTGCTTCACTTTGATTTTTCATTTTGTTTTGTTTTTGGTTTGGTTTGTGGTTCGTTTTCTTTTATTTTGCTTTTCTGTGTTTTGTTTGTCTTTGTTTTTGATAGTTTTGTTTGTTTTTATTTATTTATTTATTTATTTATTTATGGTTTATATTATGTATGTTATGTTATGGCTATATTATGCTATATTATCCTCTTTGAAATCCCTGTAATTTTGTCTTTTGATCGATGTTGTTTTTCTGTTTTCGTTTCTCAGAAGAAGAACCTGCACCTGCTGTTGAGCGTTTTTCTGCTGGGCTTCTGGGGTGTTATTCTTTTGGCTTGCCGTCTTTACTGGATGGGAAACAAACCTCCAAACTTCTCCAACTCGGACAACCCTGCAGCAGACTGTCCTTGTTTCCTAACTAGGATGCTAACATTCTTTTTTCTCCCCGCCATGAACGTTTGGCTCCTCCTGTGCCCTGAAATGCTAAGTTTTGATTGGTCAATGGATGCTCTGCCTCTTGTGAGGAGCCTTGCAGATTTGCGAAACCTCCACACCGTGGCCTTCTACACCTCGCTTCTAGCGCTGGCATGGTTCGGGCTTTGCCATTACCCAACCAAAAGCAAGGAAACCAACGGGAAAGCACATCATGTAGCAAACGGGAAGTCCACCAACGGACACAGTTGTAGCTCTGATTATGAACACTCAACTTTTTA
The DNA here is from genome assembly GCF_018340385.1 of Cyprinus carpio. Lineage (NCBI taxonomy): Eukaryota > Metazoa > Chordata > Actinopteri > Cypriniformes > Cyprinidae > Cyprinus > Cyprinus carpio. The sequence goes on along the minus strand of NC_056614.1, from coordinate 21,147,928 downwards.
CTCAAACTCAGTGCAGATGAATGGAACAAATGGTACTGCAAAACACTATTCATCGTCTTTGCCCACCACAGAGAGTTTGGTGGTCTTCTCATTGGGTCTGCTGGCCGTTCCCTTCATCCCTGCCACCAACCTATTCTTCTACGTAGGCTTTGTGGTGGCGGAGCGAGTACTGTACATCCCTAGTATGGGCTTCTGCCTTTTGGTAGCAGTGGGGATGAGAGCTTTATATGTCAGATTGAGGAGGAAGTCCTCCAGAACTTTGGTGCTAGGCTGCTCAGCAGCCCTGGTACTTCTTTTTGGGATTAAGACGGTGTTGAGGAACCATGACTGGCAGAATGAGGAGATGCTATACAAGTCAGGGATATCTGTGAACCCTGCTAAAGGTAATTTTAACCCCCTGAGGTCTGAGGAGATCTTGGGGCCCTTTGTGACATTTGTACTTATTTCAGCTACGTATAACATTTAACATAGTCCAAGTAATTCAGGAGATTCTACCACCCCTGTATTGAATGACATTATTTTCCAGTGTTATTTCAGTATAATTGAAATATTTAAGTTTAGTAATATTTTGAATTATGTAGATTATATATATAGAATATTTAATTTTTAAGTTTTAGTAAATTTGTGTTTTGTCATTTGTATATATTTTAATGTGTAATTTTATTTGTTTTTTATTTTGTGTTTATTTAATATTTTATTTCAGTTTTTATTACAGGTAATAAAATATTATTTTCTGGTTTTAGTTAACTGTAAAACCCTGCAAGATATTGGGAGTGTAATTCTTGTTTATGCAGCCATATTGTAATATTTAGTTACCCAAAGTCATGTTCCCATTCATCTACACTACAACTAGGCGTTGTTAAGTGTTACTTAACTTAAGGGTGACAGCAGGGATGTGTTGCAATCATTTATTTCCACACACATGCTGCTGCAAACCAAAAATGGATTTTGCTCATCATGAAAAGTTTTGAGGTTTGAGTGTTAATGTATCAAGTTTCCTCAGCCTCTCTTCATTTCTTTACTCATTTTTGGTCTATGGCTCAAATATTTAAATTTAAATCTAAAACATTTACTTACAGTAGATAATTTTTAGGTAAGTGATAGTGACATTTACAAAGTGTGCACTGGCATACAAAACAAAATCACAAATTCCTTTTAAAGTACTACGTTCCAGTAGCACAGTGAATATTGCTTAGTTAATTGTAAGCACAAAATGATTATTTAATGCATAAGGATCATTAGAAGTTCCCCCAGTTTATCAGACACATGGATTCATGCATCAAATTCACTTTGTGTGTGGAGCAGAGCCACTGAACTGTTAAATTATCATCCTCTCTGATTGAATTCCATCTATTAACAACAGCCAGTTATCTTTATTTGTTAAATCTCTCAAATTGATTGTCACGATTTAATTTAAATAATTAATCAAGCCAGACTGCATCAATATGACTTTGTATTACCTCCCGTGATCTCGCCCCTTTCATGGCACAGATACTATGCATGGGTAGCATCTAAAATTGCATTATTATAATGTAATTTACTTTCATTCCCTTGCTTGTGCCTCTCATAAGCCTTTATGAATTTCAGATTCTGTATCCAGTTTACTATGTGACTTGGATGCCCAAAACGTTTGCAAAAGTTTCACATTGTTGCGTTATGATGTAACCTAACCAACCAAAATGCAACATTGTGAAATTTTATGAAAACGTTCTGGAGACCATGTCAAAGATACCAATAATGTAGCAAGAAATGACACACAATTTACATATTTGGTTTACCAGAAATAGAATGTCGTGGAAACATTGTGACTAGTTAAGTTTTTTTTTTTTCAAATGGATACTTACTGTATGTAGTCTCTTTTTTATCAAATTTTTAGATGTTGCTAGATATCTTGTATTTTCAGAATTTTAATGCTTTATTCTCCTTTCTCAGCTTGGGGTAACTTGGGAAATGTTCTCAAGAACCAGGGAAAGGTGGTGGAGGCCGAGCGAGCCTACAGGAACGCTCTGTACTACCGGAGGAACATGGCTGACATGCTGTATAACCTGTAAGTGTGCAAACTTCCTCCTAACAGCCAACTCTATTGATCTGTCCTAGTAAAGCTGAGGAAATCTCCTGAGAGGCCAGACTATGACTGTCCCCAGATTCATCAGCCTTCCAGAGGACGGTGTCAGGGACCCACGAGACACATTAACCCCCACAGTCAGGGCGTGAAGGCACTTCATACATAATTCATATACCGCACACGTTTGGGCTGGGCTCAGTTATCCATTTAAGCAGTGGGGATGGGAATCCTTAGGCACCTCACAATCCGATTTGATTTTAATTCAGGGAGTTGTGATGTGATTAAAAAACGATTCTCGATGCATCTAATTTTTTCAACAAGAGCGTACCCAGTGAATGGGTTTAAAGTGATAGATTTTGCACACTACGTCATTCATGGGATATTTTCCTGCATTTGCTTTTTCAATGAATAACATTATATTAATTGTAATAATAGTTAGCATGGAATCAGGAATCAGTTGTTAATAATTAAAAACTATTATATTCTAATTTCTAATTTTATGTATTTAAAAAATGTTCATGCCTGTTCATTTGTTTTCTTCTGAATAATTCTCACAGTGAAACTCTGTCTTTTTTTTTCATTTTCATTCGCTGGATTTTATAGTTTCATAGTTGATTTCATAGTTATTTAACTTAATTAAATATTGAACAGTTGAATGCAAATGGAGTGAATATAATGACTATCATTTTATTACTATATTATTTTAAGTGTGTTTTTTTTGTTAATATAATGGGTTTAACTTTTTTATGCTGTAAGATGTTAGTCCATCAATTTAAAATGTGCCTAGTCGATTTTAAAAAAAATTAAATCTTACAAGGCATTTGGGAAATACCATTTTTCTTCCCACTAGCCTTTGTAATATTAGTACAAACTCAGGGCTTTGATTTTGTTTTCATTCTCTGGAAGTTGATTTCATAGTTATTTAACTCAATTAAATATCACTGGAAAAAAGTTAGATGTAAATGAAATGAATTTAATGGTTTGTTTTTACCTTTTTCATTTCTGTGAATTTGAATTAACTGTGTTACCCATACTTTGTAACTGTTCTTGTTCTCATTTTTCCTTCCTTTTGGATTGCAGGGGTCTGTTGCTCCAGGAAAACAACAGATTCTCAGAGGCTCTCCACTACTATAAGCTGGCCATTGGGAGCAGGCCAACGTTGGCTTGTAAGTACAGCTCCTCTTTTTATGAACAATTTCAAGCCGCCTCAGTCTTCACTGTGTCCAGGCAACTACAAATTAAAAGGTCTGTGTAGTTGTGTGTGTGTGTGTGTGTGTGTGTGTGTGTGTGTGTGTGTGCTCGAACTAAGTCCAACATTAAAGAAATAATGATGATTCACAGGCCTACACGGTCACTCTGTTTCCACTCTTGTCAAGGAATGACTGACGTTTGATGCGATTTCAACAGAAAAAAAGAATCCCGGCCAAAATCCTTTTATACTATCTGGCCCAGTGTGGATGCATTTGCAAATGCATGCACTATTTTTGGCCGTTTTAAAGTTTCTCATAGAATTTCCAATGTTATTTTTAGTGTCATGGGAGGAAATTATTGCAACTCTGCTTGAATGACTAGATTTGCCCAGGGAGACAATTATCATGATGTATGCAGCAGGGTCTGGGGATTTTTAAGTCAAATTTTGCTTTACAAAAGGACATTCTGTAAATCAATCAGAATCAACTAGCTGGTCATAAGGATGGTTTACGGTCAAGTCTACCACATTTTGTAGGAGATACATTTTTGATAATACAAAAGAGTAAATATTAATATTACTGAATATTTTTAATAATAAATACAATAGCAAATCATCATATTAGAATGACTTCTGCAGGATTATGCTAAACTAAATACTGAAGTAATGGATGCTGAAAATTTGGCTTTGCCATCATAGGAATAAAGTTCATTATAATTAAAGTATATTAAAATAGAAAACAGATATTTTAAATTGTAATAATGTCACAATTTAACTTTTTTTACTAATATTTGTTTTTACTGGTACTGTACATTTAAATGTTAGCCTTGGTGAGCATAAGAGACTTCTTTCAAAAAAAAAAAAAAAATCCAAACTTTTGACATATATTTATATAGTATACATATTTTACTATTAATGTTTTAATATTAAGTATCAAAATAAAAAGCATAAAAGTGGCACAAAACACAGTACCAGAAACATACAAATATTATAGAATAATTATAAAAAGTAGAAAAAAATAAAATAAATGGAAAAGAATAAGAAAATAACATTTGTATTCAATACATAAAACGGTAATAATAACCCATTAAATAAAGAATTGTGATTTAAGTCATGTTTTTGCACTGGTGCAAAACTTTAAAGAATTCACCCCGAATTTCAGAGCAAAAATATCTCCTCACTCGCTACTTTCCTCACTTGCCACTTTAGTGCAGTAGCATTTCCTCCCACGTTAATGTATCGGGACATCTGTAAGAGATCTGTAATAGTTTGAGATCAGAGCATGCACATATTGCAGCTCTGAGAGTGATGGATGTCTACTAGTCCCTGCTGCAGGAGTCCTGATGATATAAACTCATTCAAATCTGTGGTTCTGTGTGTATCTATGGTCTATTAAGAGCATCTGAATTGAGCCTGCAGCTGGAGTGGATATTCCCCTGCTGATTTAGATTTGATTCTGGCCGGGTGAATAGTGAATATGTATTGGCACCTTATCGACTAGACTGCAGGCCGCTGATCTGCATAAATCAACTAGTTCATTCCTGCAGCCCCTGTGGAGGTCTTTCTCTGAGCCTCAATAAGCCTCATTACCTTTTGCACTGATATTCACCCTTTCCTCTCTCTTTCAGCCGCCTACTTGAACACGGGGATTGTCCTGATGAACCAGGGCCGTCTAGAAGAGGCCAAGCGCACTTTTGTCACTTGTGCCGATATCCCAGATGAAAACCTGAAGGATCCTCATGCACATAAGAGCTCAGTCACCAGCTGCCTGTATAACCTGGGAAAGCTTCTTCATGAGCAGGGCCACCAGGAGGTGAGATGCTCTCCAACACAGTTAAAGCCTTTAGATTTCAATTCTGTACACACCAAATCTGAGGTTACGAAAGTATAAAAATCAGTTTTCACACCATAACTTTTCAGACCAGTGCTTTAATCATGAAATGTGTTATTTCTGACTGTGTTCAAATTGGTTTCCTAGAAAATATATAATGTGAAAAGAAAGATCACCAGAATGTTATATTTCAGACTCTTGAATTTGATTGAATTGTCTTGTTTTGTTTGTAAAAATGAAGGCTTGGAATGAATAGACTTTTAGTCTGAGTACTTTATGCTTACAATTGTGGCTTTTTATGAATTAATGGTGTATTCTGTTTTTAGGAGGCCATATCTGTATATAAAGAAGCAATACAGAAGATGCCCAGGCAGTTTGCCCCACAGAGCCTTTATAATATGATGGGTAAGTATGACGCTGTCTAGAATGCTTTGTTCCAGAGTCAGGTATATTTTTGTATGACTGTAATTAAAAAAAAAAAAAAAGCCATTGCTCCATTACTCCAGTCTTCAGTGTCAAATGATCCTTCAGAAATCATTTTAATATACTGATTTAGAGCTAAAAAAAAAATTCACATTATTATCAGTGTTGAAAACATTAGTGTTGCTTATTATTTTTGTGGAAACTGTGATGCAGTTTTTCAGGATTCTTTGATGAATAGAAAGATCAAAAGAAATTTTCAGTATTTTAAAGATTTATTGGAATTTATTTTTATTTTTTTGTCATTACAGTCACTTTTGATCCTTGATGAATAAAACTATTAATTTCTTTTTTAAAAAATAATAATTAGAAATTAGTGAAAAATAAAAAGAATTTAAAGTGCCCTTATAATGGGTTATAAAAGGTTCATATTTTGGTTTTGGGAGTCCCCAACAACAGGTTGACATGCATGCAAGGTCAAAAAACACTTTCATTGTCTTATAATATGCATTTATTTTTACCTTATTTGCTCAAGGACTCCCAAGCGATTTGTTTTCCAAGCCCCTCCTTTGCATGACGCTAATCTTGCGGTGATTGGTCGATTGGTCTCATTTTAATTTCATAATGCCTGTAATGCCTGATAAATCAGTGTTTGTGAGTGCAGTGCTGCTTTGTTTACAGCCGTTACCGGGGAAACAGCTATTTTTAATGCTCCAAAAGCGGCACCTAGTGGCAAAGAATGAATTTGCATTTTCATTCAGACCAACGGGAAAAGACCAACAAGTTGGCGGGCAATATGCTAATGTTTCATGTTGAAGTCAACATGAAACGGCTTGGGATTCATTTTAAAAATGACTAATTTCAATGATTCAGAGTCGACTCTTTCTTTTGAGAGACAATAACTTTATGCACGGTGCACTTTCAGATGTAAAACTTTGCGGGATGTTTTAATTCACTTAGAGCTGTGTTACACAAGGCATGAAAGGTAATTTACACAAGGCATGAAAGGTAATTTTCAAAAATCCACTTTAATTTAATATTGTTGCAGTGTTTGTTTTGTTTTTAGACCGATTGTTTTCTGTGATGTAATGGACTGTTTTTCTTAGCAGAGACTTTAAGCTCTCTACAAGATAGTTACAGCTACAAGATAAGCTAGTTAAGCTGTCTACACGATCATAAAATAATTTCAACTCAAATCAATATTTTGTCTATATATTTATTTGGTAAGGAGTTGTGTAATAAGTGGGATCATGTACAGTCAGCAGGCCATTATTGCAAAATAAACCCCTTCAGGGTGATAAAAGACCTCACTGTCAGTCTTATTTTACAACAGCTTCACATACAAGATAAGTTAGAGGCTTTGTACAATACAGAGAGCGTGAGAATTGTTCTGTTTTATTTAGAGCGTTGGAGCAAACTGTTAGATTTTAATATCTTATGCAACACATTTACAAACCCACAGCTTTCAGCCTTTCCCTCCCATCTCATTTTCTCACATTTATCTCTTGACTGTATTTTTCTGTAATTCTTTCTTTTTTTCGTTTCCCCATGTTCATTTCTTTCCAAGCTCATTTGTTGTTAACTTTTCAGGTTTGTGTTCTTTTGTTTGTTGTCACTGTTTCAACTGTATTGAGCTCGTTCTAACAGCCAAAATCGACAGCTGTCTCCTCTGACCAACTGAGCCAAATACAGCTTGACTGAGGAGGTCAGACTGAATCTGTTAAACAATCCTTTTAAATTGCTAAATATACCAGCATGTGGATGTTTTGTACACTACCATTCAAATTTGGGGTAGGTAGGAGGTTTATTATTATTATTATTTATTATTATTATTATTTTTTTGGTAAGAACTGTTTTACTTGATCATAAAATAAAACAATTTTAATATACTTTGAATTGTAATTTATTCCTTTATGATGCAAAGTTGAATTTTCAGCAGCCATTAGCCACATGATCCTTCAGAAATTATTATAATATGCTGATTTGATGCACAAGAAACATTGTTTTTCAAGATTCTTTGAGAAATAGAACATTCTAAAGAATAGAATTTATTTCAAATCAAAATCTTTTGTAACATTATAAATGTCTTTACTGTAACTTTTGATCACTTTAGTGCATCCTTGCTGAATAAAAGTATTACAATATTTTTTTTCATTGCTAAATTCATGATCATACTCTTACCGTTAGGACTTTTCAGAAACAATGTTTTTCTATTGCACAAAACAAATGCGTGACGAATGAGGAATTGTGTTTGTTTAAGATTTGGTAAACGAGTCAGAGTTTTCTGTATTTCTTCAAAATCTGCATTTCCAAAGCAATATTCATGTTCATTTACAAACATGGAGCGAGTTTTGTGTGACATCATCATTCCCAGATGTCATAAGTGAGCCATATGCAGTATGTCATTTTTTTTATCTTTAAAATAATAGCTGAAAATTCCAGTGTTATTTGACTTTAGGCTGTTTTAATGACCCACATGTCCTATATTTGACATTGGTGCGGACAGAGGTGTATTGTGACTGACGGGTCTTGTGAAACCCCAGTGTAGTCACGTATGCTCTGCTTATGTTATTTTAGCTCTAATTACATTACATTAACATTGTTTAGGCTGTGTTATCTCAGTGAAGTAGCTGTGATAGGCTCTTCTGTAATAATCTGTCTGAGAGGAGCGTGTGTGTTATTGCAGGTGGGTGGGGAGCTGGAGGCTGCCTGAGGTATTAGATGATGTTTAAAGGATAGGAGTGTGTGTTTATACTGGTGTCATAAGGAGTCAGCTTTTACGTCTGGATTTATAAGAGTAGGGTTGGCACTGGGAGAGGCATGGCTTTGAATTGCTGAGCTGAAGACTGGAGGACGTTTTTTTTTTTTTTTTTTTTTTTTTTTTTTATAAGAGTAGTATACATGTATAATTATTATTGTAGTTTTAATCAAATGCAAAAATTGCAGAATTATCTTATATATATATAATCAAATAAAATTGAATAAGTAAAACTAAATAAATAAATTTTGCTTCAGCACTCGTTTTGCATAAACGGACGAAGAATCATCAAATTTTATTGAGTGTCTGATTTTTTGTGGGTCATTTTCAGTTGACTGCCTTTATTTCTGCTATGGAATAAACCACAGTGAGGGGGGTGCTTATGTGCTTCCTTAACTTCTGACCCGTTGACCTGACCTCTGTCTCCTCCCCTCACAGGAGAGGCCTACATGAGGCTGAACAAACTGACAGAGGCAGAACACTGGTATAAGGAGTCCCTCCGAGCCAAACCAGACCATATACCTGCACACCTCACTTACGGCAAGCTCCTGGCAATGACGGTAAACTCACTTTCTAATGGACACTGAGTGAATAAGGGATTGAGTTAGCAAGTTATTGGCTAAATATTTAGGCTAGTAAACAAAAGGTTTCAAGTTTGCAACACAAGCAAAGGATGCCCAAGGTCAGAATAGTGGTAGTTTATCCTTATATGGAAATAAATCATAACTTATGATCCCTTTTCTGCTGACATAATAGTCCATATAATAAAAGACAGTGGGTCTTTTATGGACATGTTTTATGGACAAAAAACACAAAGATATTAGCTAATTGACTAATTAGTAACTCAAACACGATTGTCTGGAGGACAGAACTCTCTCTTGAACATTAAATACCCTTTAGGCATAACAAAGCTTGAGAACACATTAGCTTTCTATGTCTAAGAGAAGCTACCATTATACACTATAAAGAAACCTTTTCTATCCATAAATCTAAACTGAGAAGTCATCCCTTAAGACCAGACGCATTCTTTCATTCTCTCTGATCTTGAAACTTAAAACTGAAAAAGTGAACCAGCTAAAAACAGAAGACTGAATTACTCGCACGGATGCCCTGGGTCTGAATTCACTCAGCAGAAATCCGTGTGGACAGATAAGAGAGAAGATGTGTTAAAAAGGGTTGAGAGGAGGTGATGGCTCTGAGAGTTCCTGCTCTGCGGCGGAGCACATTGTCTCAGGTTTACCTGTGTCTGTCTCCTTTCATTTCCACTCTGACCATATGGTCCTCTTCAGGCCTTTCTCATTCATGTGGCCACCACCAGCTGATTATGTAAAGAAAATACAGACCGTTTTAATTTACCATCTTTGAAAGCTCAACAGACGGTACAAGGAAAGCTGTGTGTTTTTGAAAGAGGGTCTGTGCTTCTAGCAGAAATGGAGCTTCATGTTTAAGCTAGGATGACAAGAAAATCAAATGAGAAGTGCGATAGAATCTCCACTACGTAGCAGTGTCATTTAAAGTCAACACTGACCCTGTTTACTTTCTTAATGCGGGTTCCTGTTTTCATTGTGAATGATTCATCAATGCACACCATTCTAAAGACGAATGTTATTTGTATAATCTTACTGTGAAGTAGCAGTTTGACATGCTCATGTAGAAAAGGTAAAAAAAAAAAAAAAAATATATATATATATATATATATATATATATATATATATATATATATATATAATATGTTTACAGGGCTAGAAAATGTCAAATATTTAAAATCATAAATATATGATTATTTTAAAATGTTTTCAAAAGAAGTCTCACTTACCATCACTGCATTTAAAATGTTTTTTTTTATATTTCATATTTTAAAATATGTGTTCTTTTTATGGCAAAGCTGAATTTTTACCATCATTACTGCAGTCTTCAGTATATAATATGCTGATTTGGTGCTCAAGAACATTTATTAATATCAATGATGAAAGCAGTTTTTGTGAAAAATAGTTTTTTTAGGATTTTAAGAAATGCATTTATTTAAAATAATGCATCCTTAATACATTTATTCACACACACATACACATAAACATCAGTCAAATATGGATCAAACACTCTTTTAAAGCTATTTTTATAAAACTTAAAAAAAAAAATGAAACTAGCTTTTATTTAGTTTGTTTAGGTGTTCTTGACAGCGTCATAAACCTTGTTGCAAGTAACAAAAACAGTGTAGTATTTATAGCATACTCTTCATAAACAGTTTATATTAACCACACATTTCTGCCAGTTACATCATTTCACACAGCCAGGAATAAGCAATGTCAGATGAAAGAGTTTGTGTCTCTGTCCCTCTCTTTCTTTGTCTTTCTTTTTCTCATCTCAGTTAACTAAAACCCCAAGACACACTGTCCTCAAACATCTCAATCCAGGCACTCGCACTGTAACCAAAGAAAGCAAGTAAACTACACAAACTTCCTGAATGAGGCCATTGGAAGAGGCCAGAACAAGTCAGTCCACCAGAGACAAAGTCAATCCATCACAGAGCCATACTGCTGTGATGAAACTCACTCAAGTGAGAGCAAATTCAAAAGGTGTTGTCTTCACTTCAGAGCCATAGAAGAAAGTTTTCAGCTCAAATCTCCCTGGTGCTTGCGGTTTCTGATTGCTTAGTGCAGAAACAGAGTAAAACATGAGTACCCATAATCCTTTGGCTGAAAATAAAGCGTCCTCATGGGTGAGGGGGCCTGGGCAGTGATTTGATCAGTTCACTGACCTTGAATAAACCTGAATGGATGAGTTCGCTCAAGTGTAGTGAGTATTTGGTTGTTAGTTCCATCAGTGTTGTTTCGTGAATGATGTGCTTTTGTAAGTAGACTTTGTAGTTTAGATTTGCATGGCAGCATTCATTATTTGGGTTGTCAGTCGAATGAAACTTTGAATGGTTTTTAATGTTGTAATATTCAATTTAGTTTAATTAAACATATATCATTGTTTGTTAAAAGAGTTCCCATCAGAAATGAAAGTTGTAATTCAGTATTAAACTGCATTGAACTGCATTATGTAGCATGATTAATTGCTTTCATTTTGTATAGCTTTTTTTAAATTAAATACACAGAAGTTACAATGTTAAATTGACAACCCTAATTATAATTTCCCTTTAAAATTGTTTTAGATAATATAACATATTTCTGTCCCAGTGCTGTCGGTCCTGTTAAAAACAGAAATATTATGAAATATTATTCTAATTTAAAATAATAGATTTCTATTGTAATATATCTTAAAATGTATTTTTTTCCTGTGATGAGTTTTCAGCATTATTACTCTACTCTTCAGTGTCATGTGATCCCTCAGAAATCTTTCTAATATGCAGATTTGGTGCTCAAGAATAATTTCTTATCAAAGTTGTGCTGTTTTTTTTTTTGTTGTTGTTTTTTTTGTGAATTTAGAATTTTTTTTTAGGATTATTAGATAAATAGAAAGTTCCAAAGAACAGCATTTATTTGAAATAGAATTATTAATAAAAAAGGCTTTTCTGTCGTTTTAATGTCATTAATTCATCTAAAAATATAAATTAACGATGAGGACATGTCCTGTCAGCATCACATTGTCCCGGCATCATTTCCAGGTGGGGAACAGGGAAATCTTCACGGTCAGGGGTCAAAAGAGGGGAGACGTGATGAAACTCGGTCCTTTCCCCTGCTGTGCTGACCTTCCCTGACCTCCCTTTAAAAACTCACCGGGTCACAGAGCCCAACCCCAGGGATGCGAGTCTGCGTGTGTGTTTGAGTGTTTCAGCTACATTACTGAATTCTCTCATTTCCATTGCTAATCAGGCTCAGAATCCGTTGACGAACACCACAGAGACGTTGGAACAGCAGTGTGTCTGTTGTCTCTCTGATGTCATGTTCAGATTAAGGGGTCGGGGGGCCAGCAGAGAAGTGTGTGTGTGTGTGTGTTTTCAGAGGAAAGGGGTGAAGCAGGATATTGCTTTAGAGTGATAACACAACCTCAGCGGATGACACTGAGATGTGTTTGTCAGGAATTGACAAAGCTTATCCTTGTGCTGAATCTTTACTTATTGAAGTAAGGACATGCATTGTTTCATATGCAACAAAACCCCAAAGTATAAATATTTAGGATACACTACCGTTCAAAAGACTGCAGTCAATAAAATGCTTTTTATAGAAATCACTACATTTATTCAGTAAGGATGTCAAGTCAATCTAAGTATTTAGACAGTAAAGATGTCTATTTCATTCTTGAAAAAAATCCCACAATAATATTAAGCAGCAAAACTGTTTTATATTGATAGGAAATGTTTCTTGAGCAGCAAAACAGCATATTAGAATGATTTCTGAAGGATTATGTGACACTATAGATTGGAGTGAATTCAATTTTGCAATCACATGAATACAATAAATTGAAAATACATTTAAATAGTAAAAGTTATTTTAAATTGTAGTATTTCACAATGTTACAGTTTTTACTGTTTTTGATCAAATAAATGTAGCTTTGGTGAGCATAAGACACTTCTTTCAAAACATTAAAAAAATCTTCAGACTGAACTTTACTCTGACCTTTTTCCCCCATTGCATATAAACTATACAGGTAAAGTGTTCCAAGTGACTGTTTCTTTATTTTTCTCACACTCTTGACATGGTGTAAGTTTGCAAACATCCATGTCTAACATTAAACAGCACTGGCTCTATCAAGCGTAGGCATCGCTGTGAGTGCAATGCATTGATTTAAAGCTACACATCGCTGCGCTGGGGATTTAAATTATACAGTGTAAATAAAAATATATCACTGTTTTGCATCTGGTCTGCAGATAAATCCATGCACAGTTAATCAAGTGAGAACACGGTATGATAATACATCTCAGACTGGAACCAGTATGAATTCTTCAGGTTTCAAAATGCACTGGAGATATATTCAGTTTCAATCACTCGGTTCTCTGGAATATTTTAGTATAATGATCACTAAATATTCTTTCTTTTTTTTTCTCTTATCATTTAGCTTTCTCCTTCTTTTTGCCTAGTGATATTATTTTTTAAATAAAAATTTTATTTATTCATTCAGTTGCATACAGTTATCATGCATGCATGCAATCCCATTTAATTAAATAGAAAATATTATTTTATTTTGTGAACTTTGTGTGCTATATTAACTATAATTTAAAACTTTTTCTTGTTGTTGATTTTGTTATTTATTTTTCATTTAAAGATAACTCTTGGAATAATGTAGTCAAAGTGTGCGATTATAGCAGCTAAACACATTTCCTGTTGCTCTAGTGAACATTATATATCAGGTCAAAGGTTAGAAATGAAAAATGAACGTTTCCATGAAAACCTCACCCTGAAGAAATTCCTGATATGCTTTGTTTGTTTTCATTTCAGGGTCAGAAAACGGAAGCAGAGAAGTTCTTTCTCAAGGCGATCGAGCTCGATCCCACTAAAGGGAACTGCTATATGCATTATGGTTGGTATTACTTTATTTTATTTCTCCTCAACTTGCACACATGGGCTGAAATGACATCAGCTAGTCATCCAGTAATGCAAAGATAATGAGGTATATGAATCCACACATTGCTTTGCTGACGTAGTGAAATTCGTGAAATACTCCACAACGTCTTGCACGGTTTCCACCTCGACTCCATATTGGCCTTAATTGTTTGCATTTAGCTCTTTAGCTGACGTTTGTCTTGTAATTGAGGTTACAGTTATAGGCTTTTTCGCAGCAAGATAGATGGTGCCGTGCAGGAAGTCATTGTTTCGGCATTATCTGAAGCGTAACTGGTATACAGATGTTATTCCAGTGAGACGAAACCACCCACGCCTCAGCGAGCAGGGAGAGATAACGAGGCCTTATTTCTCGAAGGAAAAAGCATACGAGTTTTCATGTGTGTCTGCATGAATTTGATTTAGCTGAATTATAGCCTGTGGCCATTTTCTCCAACTGAGACTCTGAGATTATTGAAGCTCAGTTTCCTTCCCAGGGATTTATGGATGGAATTTGTATGTCTCTTTTTTTTGTTTATTTAATTTTTATAAATTTATTTCTTTTTGTGCATCGCATCATTATTTTCAGTGTTAAAGGGATAGTTCACCCAAAAATGAAAATTCTGTCGTTAATTACTCACCCTCATGTGGTTCCAAACCTGTAAAACCTTTGTTCATCTTCAGAACACAAATTAAGATATTTTTGATGAAATCTGAGAGCTTTCTGGCCCTGCATAGTGAGAATTATGTCTTTAATTTTTAAGGCCCAGAAAGGTAGTAAGGACATTGATAAAATAATCCATGTGACGTCAATGGTTCAACTGTAATTTTATGAAGCTATGAGAATACTTTCTGTGCGCAAAGAAAACAAAAATAATGAGTTTATTCAATGATTTCTTATGTTTTGTTTGATTTTTTGTCTTACGTATAAAAGTACCATGACACATGTGATTTTTCATGGCTAATTTGTGGCTAATTTTTCTTTTTTGTCTCAAAAAATGAGTCTTCCATGCTTTTCCTCAGATCCTAGATTTTTATGGTTGACCTGTCCCTGGATGCTCCCATGCATGGATTTAGTCCAGATAAACACAGCATCACAGGCTAACCCCAACAATATGTTTTCCACTCGATCGCTGCCAAGGCATCTGCGTAATATAATTTAGTACGTGTCTGATCAGACATCTTCAGAACACGTACTATCCAAAGGCCATAAAGATGATCTTGTATTTCCTTCTATTGTTCTTTAGTGCATAACCACTGTATCAGAGAACGTGGCTTCTTCTTTGTATTTTCCGTTTCGTGTGATAGACCGCCACTGTCATTTACCATGGGGAGAAAGACTCTGCTTCGTGCCGGAATTTTTTAATATTTGTATAAATTATTTGTACCATCCAAAAAATGCCATAATCAATGACAGCGTTCTAGCTGTCTTCACTTTGGATTGCATCGCTTCTTAGGTTTCTACTTTGGTCATTTCTGTTTGGGAAAAAATGTTTGGTTTTGGCCCAGCAGTGTTCAGGAGTGTGGAGAGCCATTTCGGCAAATAGCAACAAGCTATTTATTCCACTTCAGTCTTGACCGATGCCTCTAGCAACAATACTGCAGAGGTTTGAGATCCCAGTCAGTCCCCTTTCCACAACCTTACAGGAGTAAGCATTTAATTTGTCATGGAAACATGCCTATCGGAGAAATCTCAATTGGACAAATGGTCTGTCAGATGGTTCGCGCCGCGTGCAGCGCCCTTGCTATCTCGTGTTTCACAGAATCATTGAGAGGGCAGACCAAACTATCCATCCCTCAGCCAAAGGAAATATTTCACATTTGTCTTTCCAAGGGAGTAAAAGCAAATATAAAATGAAATTCCCCCGCTTTTTTTTTTTCCCTCAGGTCAGTTTTTGCTGGAGGAGTCACGGCTTTTGGAGGCCGCTGAAATGGCAGAGAAAGCCGCTCAGTTGGACAGTGAAGAATTTGATGTGGTTTTCAGTGCAGCTCACATGCTCAGGTGAGGAGGACACGCTAAATCCATACGGACATTTTTTTCTTATGATTAAATACCCATATTCCTGGACAAAGCATAAACATTTTTGTAGCACATAGCAGCCATATTAGTGGTTAATATTTAACAAAATATTTAGTTTCATAAATAAATAAATACTTCATTTTTTTAAGGGAAACTTTTAGTTTCATAGCAGGATTGGACAAATTTCAGAATTGAAAAAACTGAATTCATGAGTTAGAAATTCTATTCAGTTGAAGGATGTTTGTCAGTGAGGCTAATAATACTTTTCAAAATTTTCAAACAAGGCTCTTGACAAACTTAATATTTATAATTTAAAACAAAATACAATTTATGTATATTTTTGTTTTTAAATGGGCTTCCTTAAATTCACATTGCAATTCCATTTTTATTTTATTTTTATTTTTTTGCCGTAATAAAAAATCAGTGCAAAATCAGAAATTCAACTGGAGTTTATTAAATTTCAATAAAGAATAGTGCCCCCTTTTTTTTTTTAGGTACAATAATTACTATATTGGGTTACCACCTCGATGTCCAATGTGAAGACTGGATCCTGAAGCAAAACATGCTGCTCTCTAAGATGTTTTTCTATCTCTTTCTCTTTTTCTTTTACTTCTTCCACCTCCCCATTTGCATGGATGCTTTCTTTCTGTTGCAATGCTCCACAGGACATGTAATGGAAAGCCTGCATTAGTACCCTCGCCTCGAGGTTTCTGATGAATACACTTCTCATAATTACTACATGGAGTTCACATGGTATATAGTTACACACTTCCTAAAAAGTATTCCAATCCTATAGCTGATTTTGCACGGTGCTTTTTGCTACAAGAACACTTGGTTGTTAATTGTAGTCTTAGGCTGTGTCCCCTGCCTTCGTGCTAGCTTGCGGTCCGACTCATTTGAAGATCAGGTTCCTAGTGTGTTTGTCTTGGAAGAACTTGCAGAAGGCTCTCGGGTGGGGGGTGAATTTGAGTGGGGTGGGGAAGTACGAGGCTGCTTCAGATGTGCGGCTCTCATGGGCCCGTCTGCACCGACAAGTTTGCTTCCTTACTTTCAGTTTCCTTGCCCTCTTCAAACAAGCAGTGGTTATTTGAAACCCCGGCCAAACCATGTCACTGCCACGCAAAGTAAAATGCCACATTTTACTACTAAATGTGCGTGCTGCACATTTTTTTCCAGTATTTTTTTTTTCTAGTATGCTAAGCTGCAGTACTTTAAAGGAATAGTTCACCCAAAAATGAAAATTTGCTGAAAATTGACTTGCCCTCAGGCAAGATGTCGAAGAATTAGTTTCTTTATATGAAAAAATTTTGACGATTTTTTCATTATATCACTTGCATTAATTTGGCATTACAACACTTAGATCTTCTGCAGTGAATGGGTGCCATCAGAATGAGAGTTCAGACAGCTAATAAAAGATCACGGTACTCTACAAGACTCCTGTCCATCAACTGTGTGTTTGTAACAAAAAAAAATCCATCAAGACATTTTAACTTCAAGCCCATTGCTTCTAGCTAAAGTAAGACTCCTCTATAAATTTCTGAATCAGGAGAGAAATATGCTCAGATCAGGCACAGTTTACAAGTGAAAACAGTCCAAACACTTAACATTATGGTGGATTTTCATGTGAGAGGACAACAAAGATGGACTTTTTCACTGGAGGAAGTGTTATGAACTTGTATCTTGGCCAGAAGCTACAATTTGAAGTTAAAATGGCTTAAAGGTGGATTTGTTTCACAAGATGTTAACTGATGGACTGGAGTCATGTGCATTATTGTGATGTTTTTAGCAGCTGTTTGGACTCTCATTCTGATGGCACCAATTCACTGCACAGGATTCATTGGTGAGCAAATTTCTATTTTTGGGTGAACTATTCCTTAAAGGGGTAAATTTGAAATGCATTTTAGGGAGGATTTTAGCATTCTGACAGTCTAAAACTGCTAAAAGCCTTTCCTTCTCCTTAAAGTCTAAATTAATCTCGTTTAAAGCACCTCTTTTGTAATTCTCCTTCTTATACAAATACATTTCAAGACAATTGCTGTCAGACTTCAGATAAATTGCTTCCAGCCAGCATTGCTCATGTTATTAATCCATAGCTCTCCATTTGTTTGTGAGGAGTTCTGTAGCTTTGTACAATAAAAGCTAACCATTGAAGCTTTCGTGTAATGCAGTCGTACAAGGTTACATCAACGGGTCATGAATTATTTTATGCTTTTTCTCGGAAGGTCGGTGACCACTTTGGAATGAAATAATGAGGAGACTGCGGTGGGGTGGAGGAAAAGTTTGGTTGCCAAAAATTAAACATTTGGTTTATTGTATTTTGGAGGTTTATATCTGACTTAGGGAGGTCCAGTTAATGCTGTCTTTTAGATTTTTACCATATAATGCAGTTGTGGTCATAAAGACCAACACAGTCCTAACACAGTTTTGACTCTGAGTTAAGGGTGGTCACTTTCCCAGTGTTGATTTGAACAGAATCCTTTGTCCCTGCAGACAATTGTGGTTACGATCAAGCCCCGTTTAATTACGTGCATGTGAATGTGAAAATTACACAGACTCATCGTTCAGGAGGAAAGGATTGTGAAGGGTGAACAGTAACACATGGTTTTGGTTAAATGCTTAAGTCCACTGTTGAGAACCAGTCATCCCATAGATTTTTATTTAACTTTTTTTTTTTTTTTTTTAAAAAGGTTAAAAAGTTAACAGGTCATTTTTAGCCATATACATATTCAGAAGGTCAGGCCAGTTAATTCAGGAAGACAAATCATTTAAATGAGGTGTTTTCAAACTTTTTTGGTGAAGGACCCTATATATTTTAAGACTCATTCATATTGCATGAGAAGGAATAAAAAAGGAAATGTCACATGCAATATGTTCTTTATAATGTCATTGTACTAAATTTAATACATTAAATTAGTAAATACCATTATTCAAAATATTGAGTAATTAATGTTTCAAATATTTTTAAAAGCAACCATTGTTATTCTCGTTTTATTTATTTTAGTTATAGAGTTTTGTTTTATGTTATTTTATTTAATTTTATTTTATTTTATTTTATTTTATATTTTGTTTTATTATTTTACTTTATTTTGTTTTATTATTTTACTTTATTTTTGCTGACCCAGAAACTGACTGGGCATCAACTAGACTTAAAAAAAAAAAAAAAAAAAAAAAAAAAAAAAACACTGATCTAGATGAGCTGTTTTCAGTAATTTGTAAATATAGGCATGCACACCATGCAGATTTGTCAGGTCACATGGGATTAGTAGATGTTGCAAGCCAAATTTAAACTTGTTAGCCATTGCATGTGTCCTAAACACAACTTTTGGTATCTTCAGCTTTGCTTGTAGAATTTTCCTCCTAAATTGTATTTCAGTCCAATGTCTCAATTTATCTTCTTCCTCATTTATCTCTCTGTCAAGGTTAAGAAACTGGAATGTTTTCCACACATATAATTTATCCATCATCTCACTGCTTGAATATTTCAAGTACAGTACATACATATTTTCCCTTAATAAAAAACAATTTCTTGAAACGTTTAACCTTAGCTCTTTTCAGCAAAGAGTTTTGTTGAGAATGAAGGAGGGTTTATAAAACAGGCCAGTATAAGGAAAGCGGTCATCTATCATAAATAAAGGAAATCTTCAGCTCTCTTTCATCATTACAACCCAGCCTTTCTTGGCCAAAAGTCATTGTCTCCATACTGAACTCTCTTCAAAAGAAGATATTGCTACCAGCAGGTACAAGCAGCTAGAGGATGGGGGTTTTTCGCATGAAAAAATAAAACTTTAGAGTTGTAAAGAAGCTAAAGATCTTCAAACAGCATCCAGTATGTTGTAGGTCATGACCTAAGAAATGAGGGCACATTTTCTGCTCAAAAATGGTGAAGTCAGGCAGTTTTATAACCCTGTTTGGCTTCTGCCTATAGTTTTCCATGGCATTAAAGTTGGTTAACAAATAGTCCACGGTTTAATGGTCAGCGATAAACTTGTGCAACAGGATGAAGTAACACGCAATGTTTATTTGCTCTTTCAGGCAAGCCAGCCTCAATGATGCTGCTGAGAAGTACTACAGACAAGCAGCCAACCTGAGACCCAATGTAAGTACCTAAGCCGTGCTGCACATGGGACATGTGCCATGCACACACATGGTGGTTGACTTTAAATGATTGGTGTGACTCAACTGCTCCCCGTAAGTTGTATCAGTGACCAACTGTACAAGTGCTGTTGGCAGTTTTGGGGTTTGCATCAAAAAAAAACATCAGACTTTAAAGAGATGCAGAATGTCAGGGAAGTGTACTGTGAATTTTGCAAAACACACAGTTGTTTGATTTCTTTGGAATATAGGGATGTGTTTGATGTTCACTTTGCAGCTGCCTGAATAAGGAAGTCGCCCTGTTCACCAGACAGAAGAGCAAAATGAAAAACGGAAATGTAGAAAATTTGAAATATTTTGAAAGGCTGGTATGAGGCTCAAGCCTGTTAGGTGAAGTCAACTTTAGATTAAGAAAATGGTTTTGTGTTTTTTGTTTTGTTTTGTTTTGGTTTTTTTTTTTTTTGTTGTTGTTTGTGTTGTGTCTTGTGTTTTTTTTGTGGAATATCTAATTAACCTTCATAAAAACATGAGTGAAATCAGTTTCAAATTAATTAAACTAATTTGTTTATTTAGAATTATAATAATATAATTTAATTTGAACTGAAAATGTAAAAAAAAAATATATATATATATATATTATTAATTTACAAATTATTAATTGCTAATTACTATAAATTGTTAATTGATTTATTATGATTATCCTTATTTTATATAATACATATATATCTTAGTGATGTATATGTATGCTTTTAGGTTTTTAATACCAAGTATTTTGCCCCAAACTCATGCCACTGGTTCATGCCACTACCATTGCTTTTGTATTTAACAGCATTCTTAAACAGCATTTAGATGTAATATAAGCATAATTAGTTTTTAATGAATATTCAGGGCATATCATATGTTTCAGCGACTTTGCGTTATTACTTTGAAGTGGATTCAGAAACATTACTTATCAAGTTATTTGACACTAGTAGTAAACCTTCTTTTTTATCTAAATGCTGCCTTTATTTCAGTGTTGTACAGTGTCTGGACGTTTTGTCTTCAGGGATGTTTGTCTCCTTAGCAGCTGTTTCAACAAAAGTCCCAAGATCCATACCACATCTGGTACTGCTGATGCTGTGACTGCATGCCAGGATGGTGTTGTGAGGGATACTGTGCGGTTAGAGTGTAGGGTGAAGCGGAAACAGGGAGGTCAGGAAACTTCTTGAGGCCACAGCGGGGCAGATTCCCCTCCGCTGCTCACTTCCTCTCACCTGACACTATCTAGAAAGCCTCTATGTTGTGGTGACGGTTATTCATAGTTTTTGGCTGGTAAAGGCACAAGGACCTACTCTACAGAAATCTAAAGTGGTGGGTCTCTACAAACATCTGAACAACAATTTAAACGTTACACACGTCTGAATAGTATACAAACAGAAATATGCATATACAAAATGTGAATTGCAGGGCTTGACTTTTCAATATAGTTTTAAACTTAAATTAGGGGTCTTTTTTAATTCAGTCGTTACATGCTGTAATATAAAGCTGTTTTTACACTGATTTTAAGACTTTTTTTCTGAATATTATGTAAATCTTTTCACATTTTTCGAAGCAGGTTTGTTTTCATTTTATTATCTTTACAATTTGATATAAAAATAATAGGTGAGTTACTTTCATTAAAGAATTTATTTATTTATGGAGGAAAAATACCTATATTATGATTTAGAGTATCACTTTAGGGATTTAAAATAAATCATACTATGATTTTTGGACTTTTTTTGGTCATATCAAAACCCAATTTTTCATATAAACACACTTTTAAAAAGTCTGTAAAATTAGGGCCCAGTGTACTGTGTTGATATGAAGGAATTTTTCAAATAGATTTTTCACAGATGTTTGCTATCTTGAATTATATATTGTTTTATGTTGTGCTTTAGGGTTAAAGAAAACATCTGTAAACTGAAAATGTCCTGACAGAAGTACATTTTCCATTTTTCTATGATTTTTTTTTTTTTTTTTTTTTTTTTTTACTTGGATACTTGAAGCTAGTGAAAATACTGCTGAATATGGCTTAGAATATATTTGGTTTTGAGAGGAAGGTATATGTGTCACTCGAGCGCAGTTAATGCCACAGTTTGCAGTTCATTTGTCCCTCAGTCTCCTTTTGAGGTTTGACATCTCTGTGTTGGGTCAAATAGTGCTAATGTATTACTTATGCGTTGTGTAATTCCACAACGATCGTCTCCTTCTACATTTCCATGTGGAAAACCATGGCAGCTGGCCTAAAATGTCAGTTAGTGTTAGTTTTGCTCTCTTGAGTGTTGGATAATATACGACTCTCTCCCTTCAGAGGTGGCAAAGTAAAGCATGAAGCATGTCCAAAAATGGCTTTTAATTGAAATCACATCACCATGCAATGAAATATTTTTGACATATTAAATTTAGTCATGCCAGCCTGTGTTTTAGCCCCAAGTGCTGCAACAAATATGTTTTTGTACATTCATGTCAGGACTCTTGGAATGTTGGGTTTAGTTTAGGTTCAGTTTGATTTACGCATCTATTGAAATCTCCTTATGTGAGAAGAATCAGTGTAGTCAACATATTGTTTCCATTGAAGCCTTATGCATTCAACATCACTCATGTAACCCTGACATAAGTAAAACAGATGATGTGTGTCCAGGAGAGTTATAGACTGTAGAATAACCGAGAGATTCTGGTTAAATTTATGGACATGTGAACCTGAAAACATTTCAGAAATGCCAGTGATTCGCTGGAACCTGGTTTGCTTGAGACAAAGCATGCAAAATACATTATTTGCTTCCTTAAAAGTGACTATTTGGTGGTTTTCTTCCACAGTATCCCGCAGCCCTCATGAACCTCGGAGCCATTCTCCATCTCAATGGCAAACTCCAAGAAGCGGAGGCCAATTATCTGCGAGCCTTGCAGCTGAAGCCGGACGACACCATCACTCAGTCCAACCTGCGGAAGCTGTGGAACATCATGGAAAAACAGGGCTTGAGGACCATGGCTCCTTGACTTGGACATATTTGATGGAGCACCTTCACAGAGGTAGTTCTCTCGGAGCTCTCACTAATGAGAGGTAATCAGCATCCTAGGGCTTCAATCCTGGGTTACCTCACGGGACGCTTGAACATATGAGAGCAACTACGTCTGGTAAAACCAACAATCTAGAACTGTGGAGCTCCCCAGACGTGGCGGGAGTTGTTAACTTGAAGTGGCCCATTGATACATACTTGAAGTCTCATGATAAATTCGATTTTAATGAGTTAGTCAATGCTTAATAGTCTTAAAGGGCAATATTTGCCCTTAGGCTGTATGTAATTGAGAAGGAATGAGAGTGCTACAACCCCCATGAGGCTATACTCTGCATGTACAGTACATTTCTTCATTCATATGATTGGAATCATTAATATTTAATGAGCACATCATGGCTGATGGAAACACGAAAAACAAAATCATATCATCGAAACATCAACAAAATAATGAGATAAATAGACCAAACATGTCATAAACGTTTCTCACTGTAAAAAAACAAGCATTCATTGTGTCAAAATGATTGGTTTCTGAGGTTGTAGACTTAATGACACTGTACATAGTAGCACGGATGATATGTGAAGTTTGTGGAAGTTTTTGCGAATGCATTTGCACGTTCCATCAATGTTCCATCGATCCAGACACGCCTGCCCACGACACTAGATAACTTCTGGGTTCAAGAAATTGGATCCTTTTGATTAATCTTGCCAAAAATGATACGAAAACAGGAAAGGAACGTTCAATAAGCTATATATAGCCTGAAGGAAATGTTAGAAATTGAACTTGCAAGCTCTCTTTGCCTTACTTTGCGAAAATCTGTTCTGTAACAGAAGCATCCAGTGGGTTTTATTTACTTGTTGCATTACTAATATAAGATGGGGATGGAAATGTTCACTTGTTATAAAATCACATTCAGCAGTTTCAAGCAGTTACCGTTCAAAAACTTGGGGTCAGTAAGTTTTTTTTTTTTTTTTTAAGAAATTATTACTTTTATTCAGCAAGGATGCATTACATTGATTGAAAATGACAGTAAAGACTGGAAAGATTTCTATAAAAATAAATGCTGTGCTTTCTATTCATCATTAAAAATGTATCAGTTTTCATAGAAATAAAATATATGTAACTGTTTTCAAGATCGTTAATAAGAAGAAATGCTTCTTGAGCACCAAATCAGCACATTAGAATGATTTCTGAAAGATCATGTGACACTGAAGACTGGAGTAATCAGTCAGTATAAAATTTATTTTACATTTTAATAATATTTCACAATATTACTGTTTTTACTGTATTTTTGATCAAATAAATGCAGCCTTTGTAGTCACAGGAGACAGTTTTTTTTTTAAACATAAAATCCCAAATTTTTGAAAGGTAGTTTTTATTAGATCTGAACATTAGGATTGTGGACATTGATTCGTTCTGCTGGCAGTGTCCTTTGACTGAATTGGTTCAACAGTTTAACTGCAAAGCTTTGACTGGTAACTCCTAACCAAATACAAATCCTCTCACTTGTTGCACTCATCTAACAATATACAGCTATAGTTTTGTAAGGGATTGTTTATATGTAATGTTGGTTTAATATTTTTCTTCTACGTTCGAGTGTATAAATGGAACCTAATATATAAAATGACACGTTACACAGTGTGATGTTGTTGCTCAAACACGGAAAACAGTGAGCCAGAATCATTATATACAATTACTTGTTTAGAATTGTTTTGTTCATTCAGCAATTACTTTGTTTCATAAATGTCTTTGTTCGTCCTTAATTGTTTCTGATTTCCAACTTTGTATATATAGTGAGTAGGAATAATTGGTGATCCCACCAATTTTTTTTTTTTTTTTTTTTTTTTTTTTTATGAAGGATTTTTTGTGATATGCACCTTCACACTATCACGTTAAAAAATGAAGTGAAAGTTTTGACCCAAAATATGAAATTCTGTTGTTTCTTGCCCTCAAACCCACTCTGTTGAACACAAGAAAACTGAGAAATTAAGAAAAAAATGGTGGATCTTTTCAGTTCAATTAAAATGGAAGCTTTCAATTATTTTTAAGTAATTCATAGTGGTTTTTATTTTAACTTTAGGTTTCAGTTAACTATAATAAACCTGTCTGTCATGTACTATATTCCACATTTTCTGAAGCTGTACTATAGCTTTGTGTGATAAATTAGTGTAGAAATCTTATTTCATGCTTTTGTAAAATTTCAGTCCCCCATTCATTGCAATAGCATGGAAATGAGCAACCAAATGTATTTGGAATAACATGAGGGTGAAAAAATAACAGAATTTAAATTTTTGGGTGAACGATCCCTTTACAGTCGGATGGCTGAGTCAGTATTAACTTATTCCCTTTTGTGTTGTCTTGATAAAAAAAAAAAGGAAAAGAAAGAAAAAAAAGCAGCTGGCTCTGTGTTATATGTCAAAAGTGTATGAAATATTTCTGATTCAAGATGCCCTTTTTTAAATATATTTTTAGGCTGAACTAATTCATCCATTGTTTCAATGAGACATGTGTAATGGGAGCATTTTCAAGGGAATAAACCCAGAATTTGTGATGCATTTGTCTAGACGGTCTCTCAGACGAACCGATTTCTTCACATTTCTGTACTTCCATTGTCTTCTGTTTCCTCCCAAAATTAATGAATGGAAATGCAAACAATAGCCAATAGTCTGGTCTTTCTAATGTTATACTGATTAGAAAAGATCATTTCTAAACTAGTACTGGACATTATGACATAATCATGCAGTATATTACAAGAATAGTTCGCCCAATTTAAAATCCTGTAATTATTTACTCGCTGTCATGTCATTCCAAAGCTGACTTTTTTTAATCTGCAGAACCCCGAATAAGATTTTAAAGAACAGCTTTGGGACAACATGAGAGTGAGTAGGAGAAATTTAGCATTACATCACTTCAGAATGAAGTGCCGTCAAAATTTGAATTCTGACAAAAACATCACACGTAATCCTTCAATCAATGTCTCGTGAAGCAAAAAGTTGCATGTTTGTAATAAGCAAATCCATCATTAAGATGTTTTTTAACTTCAAAACGAATACATTTTCAGTAAAATATTCTGAATTATTAATTTAATCCACAAAAACCCCACTGCATTGGAATAACAGACCTCCCATAGTTCCTCATAGTTACCACATTACCATAGTAAACTATTTGTAATTTTATTCAGTCTCAGTCGTAACGTGATTGTGTCTTGTCTGTCCTCCACGATGTAAGTTATCAGCGTAGTTTCTAGGGGTATTAGTTGCTACTGCATTCTTAGCTGTACCCAGTGTGTCTGTTAAGATTTTCACATGGACTCACACAATGCAGACTTACATGACTAAGACACCTGCACCCGTACTGTAGACGTGAGTGTTGAAGTCTTTCCTCAGGGATTTGGAGAGGTGGTGATATCGACGTTGGTGCTCTCAGAGCAGAGAAAGAGTTTACTTCAAAAAGGTTTTTTTTTTTTTTTTTTTTTTTTTTTTGAACAGTGTTGCATTTGTATAAATTATCAAGATTTGTAGCCTTTCTTTCTTCTGTTTTGTATAAAGACGGGCGTATGTGCCAGATAAGACTTTTCACAATGTCACGTTTTTCCATAATAAAGTACCCAGTGTTCTGCTCTCTCCTCCAGAGTCTGCATCATTGAAATG
This sequence comes from Cyprinus carpio, assembly GCF_018340385.1. Classification (NCBI taxonomy): domain Eukaryota; kingdom Metazoa; phylum Chordata; class Actinopteri; order Cypriniformes; family Cyprinidae; genus Cyprinus; species Cyprinus carpio. Next base: position 21,121,390 of record NC_056614.1, on the reverse strand, counting down.
CAAACATTTCTAAGGTCTGTGATCCATTCCCTTTCATTTTGTTTTTGTTTAACGTCATATAACGTAAATGTTGGGCTCCGGTTATGCTTTGTACAAAGACTATAACAGGTAGCACTGAGTGTTATTGCTGCAAATCTTATGGTTATATAAATGCTTTAAAATAGAACCAAGAATTCATGATCTCCATGGAAACGGTCTTGAAGTGGGTGTTTTATGTAGGGGACTTATTGGCATCACTTTAAAATATGGTACATTTCCTAGTTGTTGCATTAGTATCTAGGTTAGTGTTGATTTATAAATATATTTTTGTTAATTATTAACTTGTGCTTGCTCATAACACACTAATGTTGAATTAAACAACTAGAAATGTTCAAATGTGTTAATATATGTACAAAGTTACATTAACCTACATTAATAAATGCTGTGAAACAATTGTTGGTTTTTAGTTCATGGTATTTAATGCATGTTACAGACTTGCACTGTCATTCAAATATTTTGGGACAGTAAGTTTTATTATTATTATTATCATAATTATTATTATGTAATCAAATTAATAATTTTATTGATACTTCAAACGTGGTAAAAATGATCAAAAGTGACAGTAAAGACATATATATTTAAGATAAATGCTGTTATTTTACTTTCTATTTATTAAAGAATTTTAACAAAAATATTAGTTAGCACAACTGTTTTCAACAATGATAATAAAAAGAGATGTTCCTTAGCACCAAATCAGTGGTTATGTTTGGAAAATTCAGTTTTACCATCACAGGAATAAATTAAAATCGATATATTAAACTGTAATGCTTTTTCCAAAAACATTAAAAAATCTTACCAAACCCAAACTTTTGAATGGTTGTGTATTTACTAATATATTAATTCTGCTAACTTTTTCAATATTTAGTTTTCAAGTTATGTCATGTCACTTTTGTGTCTTGTACAAAATCCAGAAATGCAATTGCATTCTCTTCATAACCAGCCAATAGTGTGTTCACACCACTTTATTGATGGTGTTTGCACAAGTTTCATTGTTATTATTGCTTATAGTTTTGTTCAGATAACTATACATATTCAGCGTTGTTTGTGCTGCAGACATGAATGATATCTCATACTGTGCTGCTTAAAGTGATCACACTTACAATTTCCTTTTTACATTGCGCAACCAAGATCCTTTTGCAATTTGTTTCTGAAAATGTGACGGTAGTTAGAAGTTTAACCTGCAAATTTATTCGATATGTCATTCATATCCACTCTTTTGGTCTCACTGCACAACTATGTAATGTAAATATTCACATTCACATCTGGGACGTGTGTTTCGCCCCTCCTCCACACACACTATCCTGTTGACAGCCAGAAGCCGTCCACCCTGGAAAGCAACTAAGCCATGTGTTGTATCTCACATGTTCTTCTCCATGGCCCTTTCTCACGTCTGATCACACTATGGGGCCTTGTTGATTTAAAATGTGTGAGGCGTTTGTGTGCATGTCCGCTACATGTTTCTCATCTCCTTTACAAAACACAGGTGTCTCGTATCTCAGCGAGTGACAGTCAGACAGAAGACTGGTGTGAAAAGTACTTCAACTGAAATAGTACAGTCTTTGAACCGCACAACTGTGTTTTCTTACACATTGCTTTTCTTTCCAGCCAGGATTTCAGGATTTTTCCAGAAAGCCAATGATTTATACCTTCAGCTACTTCACAATATATATATTTAATATATTTACTCAGCAGTCTCGCTCTGTGTTCTTAAGCATTTAAAATATATCTTATGAGTTATGTAGTCTTAAAATTAAAGTTATGTTGAGAATAGCATACTTCTAATATTACAGTATACTAAACATTCTACATACATATACATATTCTGCTTATAGAAATATGCATACAGGTACTTTTTCCTGCATTGTAATGCACTTAAATTGAGCTTCCATGTCCAGCGTGACTAATAAACCCAAATTAATTTCAACTAGAATTTTCAACACCATTTTATTGGAAAGTTCACAAATTTTTACAGAAACTTGGATTAAAAATGCAAAATAACACTTTTTTTTTCTTTAACTTGTCTCGTAATGGTTATATGACAACATTGTAGCATGCTATGGTTTAAAAAGGTTTGCATAACACCATTAGTCACAAAATTATTGGAAAGTTGGCACACTTTTACACAAAACTTAGATTAAAAAAAAAATCAAAGTGACACTTTTTTTTTAGAGAATATTTTTACTTTAAATTATCTTATAATGGTTTTTTGACTAAAAGTGTTGCATGCTACTTTTAGTATGCAAAAGTCACTATCAAAATTTATTGGAAAGTTGCACATATTTACAGAATTTTTTTTTCTGTAAAAAGTTTTATTAACTTGTAACTTTAGTAAAAGTCACTTTTTACCAAAATGTATTGGAAAGTAAAGCAAATTTTTACACAAATTAGAAATACTAAATTACACTTTTTCATAGAGCTTTTTTCTTTAACTTGTCTCATTATGTTTGTGACAATAATGCAGCATACTACTGTTTAAAAAGTTTTGCATACTAATGTTTAAATGCAAGTCCAAATGTACCTATTTAATTTTAAGTTATTTTTAAATTTAGCACATTTTATGCAAACTTTGAATTAAATTCTAAATAACTATATTTTATATTAAAAAAAGTCAATTGTTGTGTGACAAAAATGTAGCAAAAATGTGTGCTGTTTTAAAAACGATGCATACTGCTGTTATGCAAAAGTCACTATTTAAGTTAGCACATTTTTCCATGTTTTTCTAGTATTTCTTTGTATTTAAATAAAATTAGTTTTTACACCAATTCTTCACTTTATAGGCTACAGCACATTTAGACAAATGCAGCAAGTGGGCTATTTACTATAATTCATGGGAAAATGTGAATACTGTGTAGTGTACTTAATTTGCTCTGTAGAAATAGTATTTTTTTCTAAACAACAGCTTAAAGGGTTTGCGGATTTGGTTTTGTCTTTCCATAATTCCTCTGCAGGCTTTTGTTTTGCAGCTGTGCCTGCTCAACTAATCATTGTAATAATTAGCCACGACCCAGCTGCAATTAATGTACTAATAAGATTCATTAAAGGGAAGTCTGTGTGATATTCTTGACACAAATGAATAAATGTTTCTGCTTGCAGCCAGAACAAGCCTCATGAAACCATGCACGGAGCTGTTTTGCGGCATACATTTATATGTTACTCATTTATTTATAAACTGTTGGAATGTTGCAAGTATGTTTTAGACAGCCTTGAGCACAGTCAAACACATTTGTGAAAGGTGCATATTATATGCATTAACTGACTTTAATTGACAGAAATATGGTTGTTCATGTTTGCATACCCTTGTGAAAAAGAAGTGTGCTTAATTGTTAAAATTATAATTAAAAGTATGTTTTCAAAAACTATACTAGCTGATTACATATAAATTAAGTTTTGAAGTTAATGAAGTTTTATTTTAAGGTACATTTTTAAAAATGTCCTTTTAAGAAGTAGACTTATTTTAATCTGTCGACTAACCTATAAAGCACATGTGAAGTGCTATAAATTTTAACTGCCGTGTGTTATTCAAGATTACATTTAATGTTAACATTTTTACTGTTTTTACAAGTATTTGTGCTAAATTGCAATCATTAGTAATGTGTAATAAATATATTTAAATACGTGACAAACAAATTACATGTTACAAAATTGCATTAAAGTATATTTTAGTTTACCATAAATGCTTGTCAGTACATTCAACAGTACACTTTTACTATATTTCAAAGATGTTCGAAATTTATACACTTAAGACATGCTTCTTAGACGTCCTTCTTTGGGACAAAAAAAAAAAAAAAAAAACATTCTAAAATTTAGCTATGTTTAATATAAATAGACATTTGAATTCATTTTCATTTAATTGCAATTAAAATACCAAAATACGAATATTGTCTCTCCCTTCCCATCCACACCTATAAAAGCAAGACTGTGAGCATTCACCTGTTTCAACGGTTCATCTGGCTCCTAGCCCTGACCCAAGGTTCAGAGATCTGAATATTAAGATAAATCTCACCCAAAATCTCATACAACACAGGCATCCATCACACGCGATATGATTTCCTGCCTCTCTATCAATAAGTGCACATTTTGATCTCTTTGATTAGGCATTAAGTCTCAGATCCACCATGTCCAGCGATGGAGGAAATCAAAACATCTGTATCTTGTTTTCTTGACCCACTTCATTATTACAATATTGCCTTTCGCACAAAGAGAACTCTTTGGTAAAGGAGAGGAGCTTACAGTTTCCTTACGAGCGCCTTTTTCTTATTATGTTGTTATATAGAAAATCTGCCAGCTGTTATCAAGCAAATACTGTTAGGAATGTGCAGACAACCTATTGGGCCTTTGATCTGGCTGGCCGGTTCCAGCAGCCTCGGGCAGAACTGCGGTATCTTTTGAGGGCAACGCGGTGCGTGACGCGTGGAAGTCTTCGGCTCTGGACCCAATAGCTGATGTTATTGCATGACAGATGGGGTATTAGGAAAGGGATTGTGCACAAAATGTGCATAAACTCAACAATGTGGTATCAGCCCTTTCAGGCTTTTCATAGAGTTTTCTGAAGCGTGAAGGAAATTCGATTTTTCTTCACTTTCTGTTGGAGATGACAGGTATGTAGTAGCGGAGCTGTATATTGGAAGAGTCAAGGTGTGACTGATGGTATACATACAATCTCATAATACAAGAAAATAGGAAAGTTATTCATTGTGCATTAGATTGCATCCAGGTTCCATACATATATAAACTAGATTAATGGCTGAAGCAAGCATGACTATACTATTGCTTATTCTTCAGTTTTTTTTCCTCAAGATCTTCACATATTAGATGTTGCAGGCCAAATAATGTAATATAAATGATTACATTATATATATATATATATATATATATATATATATATATATATATATATATATATATATATATATATATATATATATAAATAAATTTCCATATTTATAGTATTTTATTGTTGATTAAAAAAATAGAAATTTGCTGAAATTTGCAATGAGAAAATTAAGTTTTAATGTAATGAGAAAATTTCAGTGTTTACGACAAAATAACTTTTTTCCCTTTGCATTAAATAAACCAGCACTTGCTTCCATTTTGTGAAGCAACACTCTGTAAAATTACAGCTGTATGTCAAACCAAATATACCCCAGTTATGAATTCTAATCATAGGGATGTTCATTTTGTCAGAGGAATCAATCATAATTACTAAGATGACAGTGTAATTTAGCTCCATGGAAACCAGTCATCCAGACTCAGACTCAAAACTATGGCTAAACATTTCAAATATTGCATGTTTTTGTTTTCTGTTGGTTTATTACATTTTTATAACGCTTTATACAATATAAATTCTTTCAAAGCAGCTTGTCTTTTTAACTTATTTTTGCAGCTCATCAGTGTAAAGATGACTGTCTGTCCACTGGCTGCATGTTTAACATGGAAGTCACATAAGCAGCTCCAGTGGTCTGCAATTCATCAAGTTGACGTCTTGATGCACATGTAATTTTTCTCCCCAACTGAATATATGATGCAACATTTGAGCAAGCAACAGCACAGTAATACTAATCTGATTTGAATGTATGATAATGTTTTCTCCTGTGCACCAGTATTAATCATAAACTTGATCCACACAAGTATTTCGCAAGAATACAAGATAATCTCCACATATTAAATACAGTTTGGCAAAAATGACCAGGTTTGGTGGCCAGTAGAATATTGATTCAGGTGTTTTAATGTTATTTATAAAGAATTGGACATGTTTGGGTCTACAGTATATGACCTTCCAAAGTGCACAAAATATAATTTGAAACCTCTCTTAAAAGCAAGGAAGTAATTAAAGAACAGACCCCAAAGGTAATGATCTTCATTTAAAGAAATTAAATAAATAAATGGTTTGAATTGATTTAGGGGAATAAATCAAAAGAAAGAAGAACCGTAAAAGAACAAGAATAAAAAGTAATAAATTAACTGTTTGTAAATAACATGCACCCAATAATTCTTAATTACATGAATCACATAAATGACAATCTGTATTTTCAATTCCAAACAGTGAAATTTTTAGTATGCATCACTGGATATTACAGTTGGTTGTTTAACATTTCTATTGTAAAACAGTTGTCAAATATGGCTACAGTACTTAAATTTTACCTCGCAGTCTTTCACCGTTAAAAACTGAAGCGCTGTGCTGAAATTCACGATCGGTTTACAGTAAAGCATTTGTAATTTTTTTGAGGCTCTCTATAGATGTGATGTCATTTTAAACCTGTATGACTTTATGTCCTTGATGGAAATCAAAGGAAAAGATATTTTGAGGAATGTTTGGGTCCAAACATTATTGGAGCCCATTGACTTTTATTGTATGGACAAAATGGTTACAGGTTTGGAAAGATATAAAGATTATAAAAAGCAAATGATCACCTTTTTCATTTTTGGGTGAACTCTTCCTTGAAATTCTGCTTTGATTTCTAAATCTTAACACACTCTTGAGATGTGATGTGATGGTTATGATGGCCAGGACTTGAGTAAGTTGTACCGCACAGGTGATTCTGAGAGATACTGCTGTAGAGCATGTCTCAGCTGTCAGTAAGGCTTGTCTAACACCCTATTAAGGTAACAAACTGAATATCCCAAGGGTGGAATGGCTATATGTCACATCTTAATGCCCCACACTGGCAGTCGGCCTGAATGGTGTTGGACGGTATAATCACACCGGGTGTGAAATGAGGAGTGAGCGATATAACCCAGACCACTGTCATCCCATAAAGTCCATCTAAATTATAGCAAACAGCCATCCTGCCAAAACTGGAGACTCTTTTTAAATAAGTTATAATCAGTTGACATAGTGGGCAAGGACAAAAAAGATGGAACGTCAACATTGTCAAACTAAATTGCTGTTTGCAGCCTCACACTCTTTCTGTGTCATCTTATCTCTGGGTCTCACAGCTGGGATGCTTTGCATCTGTTCAGCACAGTGTTTGTCTGGGCAGGTGGGTATGTTGTGCATGTTTTGGGTTTAATTAGTTACAGGTCCACAAACGGACGCAGATATCTCAACAAGACAGGTGGAGTCCAATTCAAAGGAAGATTGGACATAGTCCAGGGACACTGCTGAGATGGATTTGTCCCTGGACACACGCTGCTTATTAACCTTTCAATCCAAAATCGGTGCACAATATAATGAGGTTTTCAATGAGTATTGACAGTAAATGGGATAAAAATAAGGTAGAGAGCTGTAGCACCTGTGCCTTTCTTCAAGGTTAGATGTATTCCTACTTGTAGAAATCAGTTATATATAGAAATTAGAATAAGGAAACTAACGAGATAGATGTCTTGCGAAACAGATATTTTCTAATGTGGTAATAATTTACATTAATGTCCTTGTTTCACATATTACACATTTGTAAAAATTTCTGAATTAGAATTAATGATGCGTAGTAGTAAAAATTTAAGAAGTCTCTCACCAAAGCTGCTTATATATTTGATCAAAAATGCAGTAAAAACAGGACTTTTGTAAAATATTGTTGCAATTTAAAATAACTTTTCTATTTTTCTAGATTATAAAATGTAATTCATACCTATAGAGCTTCAGCTTGATTGATTAGGTACAATACAAATATAATATATGGTCTCCCTCCTCAAACTAACAATTTTGTATCTCCTCATATGATTTATTTTAGGGTAAAAATGCTTGTCATGTTTTCATGCATACAGTATAAGTATATCTGCAATAGTTGGATTTACAGTACACGGTGAATAAAATATTAATAAATTACTGTAAAACAGCCAGGTTACAGTGCATACTCCTATAACAATGATTCATTATGCTGCTATAAAATATTAAAACATAGGTGTCAAGACAGTATAATGAATCCCCTGCATCATAATACTGCTTCTTATTTCTATCCTGACTCTCCTGACCTTTAACTGTCCCACTTTTGACAAGAAAGGATTTCTCATCACATATTTCTACATAATGTTCCTACTTTAAATGTACACCCACTCTGAGAGCTATAATATCTTGCAGTAAAGCATTATTTATAATCTGACATGACACACATGCGAATAGTTTTTTTTTTTTTTTTTTTCTGTGAAAGCTTCATCGAGGAGTAATCACTGTTTATGTGATCACACTGTAAAGCACTATTATCCATTTTCTCAGTGAGCAGCAGCTGAAAGACTTCAACTCTGGGAGCAAGGCTTGTTAGGAAACAAAACATTCTTTATAGGGTCTAAATTTGAGTTCATTTAAGAAATGAAAAATGGTGAATATGAAATGCACTTGTGTTAATGGTAAAATGTAGGCTTACTCAAAATAATGATAGTAGGAAGAGTCATTTTTCTTTTGCTGTGATGTTTAGCATCCCAGATGAATTGCTGACAGAAAGACTATTAGCAACCCTTGAGAAAAGACAAAACAACACAGCTAAGAATTTTGTCATGCATTATGCTCTACAAAATCTTTTTAATGAAAAAAGGGCATTAGCATTTCAACACTTAGCATTTAGCTCCATTTTGTATGTCACTAACCGAATATGCTTAGCATTGCTTTTTTCTTCGTAAATATTGTTGGTTTTCATGCTTCATTTCAGGATCGTTGCTCAGAGGAATACTGACATGTGGATGCTGGCATCATCAGCCGCTTTGGTTGGTTCCTTTCATTCCCAACCATCTGTTAAGTGTAATAGTTGAAACTTTTGCCAAGATGTACTGTATAGGAATCAGGCTCATTTCCTGAATGGCCACAAGAAATGTGCTTACACCAAACATAAATGCGAAATTCATCCTTCTGCCATCGTCACTCCATTTAAAATTAGTTTATCCTGCTGGAAAATCCAGCTTGAGATGGTAACTGTTTTGGAATGCTGGTTGACCATCTTGGACCAGCAAAAAAGCTGCAACCAGCTTATATAACTAGCTTCAGGTGGTCCGACTGGTTTTGGGAACATGGTTGGCTAGTCAAATAAACATTTTGTATCAGCGAATGACCAGCTACTATGTTCCAAAACACAGCTATCATCCAAAAATGAGATGTAAACGAAGTAGAGACAGATCTTCCATATTGTGACATATATAAATTATAGAAAAAGGAAAAATGTAGGGTGGGGACTTGAAGTCATTGGTTGATGATTGGATTGAGGCAGATATTAACACAAGCTTGCAGCTGGTTGTTAGAAAGGGGCGGGATTTAAAGGGTACTAAATGATTCGAGAAGTCTAGCATACATCACTAGAGAGATGTCTGTTGTTTTACCGGATGATGTTTTGTTTAAAAGTTATGAAGTGCAAAAAATTATTTAAAAGGATTAAACGCATGTATGGATGAACTAATAAAATGCGTTTAGGCTACATCCACATATTTTTCTCTATGTTTTGGCCTTTTTTCCACACTGGGACAGTGTTTTTGTCGAGGTTTTTGAAGGAGTTAGTTTGAAAACACTGTTTTCCCTTTGAAATGTATACTGTAAAAATGGACGTATTCGCAAGGAAGCATTTTCAGACATGTTAGTGTGAACAGAGAGTGTTTTGAAACAAAAATGCTGTTATAAATATATCCAGATTAGTGCTAATGCAGCCTTAGATAATAGATAGGATGAATTTCCATTTCGTGCCAACTTTAAGTTGGATTTTCCAGCAGGTTTTACATTCCAACACCTGTTTTTTTTTAGACTGAAGGAACATGTCAATGTACTGTAGCACTCAATGCCTCATGGCAAAGAACTGCTTTCTTACCTTACAAAAATGTCTCAGTGGAATCTTCAGAGGCTTTTGGAGCAACACAAACCATCAGAATTTCAACGTGATGTTTGAAGTGCAGCCAGCACACCTTACACTACCCGTCAGGATGGATTTTGCTACCTGCCGAGTGCGTACGGAATGACACGTAGGCCTCTATTTCCAGAACAGAGCATATGTTTAGAGTATATATAACTGACTTTCTCTCTCTTTATGCTTTGAATATCATCTTCCTGAAAACAGACTGCTGACTCTGTACCACAAGGTGCTGCTGGTACCTTGTCGGACCCCCAGAGTGGGTCTAGCAAGGCCCTGTGGCTCATTATTTATCCACTGAGCTCCAGTCGTTGCTGATTGGGGTCCTTAGGGAAACATTACAGCAGACGATCTGTCCCAACCAGCCACCAGATTCATCCATCATGCAAAACTGGAGCACTGGCAGGCTGTGCGCACCCTCGGTAGGTCCCACAGAATCTGCGGCGCTGCGGCGACGTGACGAAAGGGAGTGCAAAATGTTGCTAATAGGTTTGGACGCTCATGGGGACAAAAATTCAAATGTTAGAAATGGGACACCGGTGGGTGGATGCATAGGCGCGACACAACCTATATTGGAGAGGTTTGTCTTACCTTGTTTTGACACTGTTGGGTTTGCTCAGCACACACAGGTCCTCTGCAGTAGCTGACCTGTGTAGTCCTCATCCTGGCAGCCTCTTTCCAGTAATTCGATACTTTGCTAGGGTTAGGGACCCTATTTACAAATGGGTTTCAGAGAGAGGTGGCCAGTGTGTTTCTGAAGTTTCTGACAGTTATGATATGAATCCCGATGGAAGGTGCTCAGACTTGCGGTTTGGAAGACTACCAAGAAGTTTTAGAAGGTTAGTGGTTTAGGGTGATTTCTGACTGATATGAAAGTGAATATTTTCCCAGAGATTTGAATGGATTTAAAAAATGCAGGGGAAGAAACCACCTAAGTTGTTGACATTCTTAACCCTGCTAAAGTGTCTTCAAATTGACATGCATGTCTGCTTTATTTGGACCTTTTTCCCCCGATTTGGATTCTTAAATGTATCGTTTGGACATAAACTTGAATAATCTTTCACTTAGAAGCTATTTTGCCAGTTGTCTCAAACACAATAGACTTTAAGGTCCATTAGCATTTGATTAATGTGCCAAAAGTTTGGCTTTCTAAACATTAGGAGCAGTGAAGAAGTGCAGCACTTCTTCAGATGTGAAGCAACAGTTGGTGTTCAACACTGCTGTGACATCTTTTTGGATGAACATTTAAACAGTGATTCAGACGTATACACAAAGAGCAGTGTATATTTATTAACACCAATATATTATCACCGTTGGGGAGTAACTAACTATAATTTTTCACCACAGGTTGTTTTTTAGCAAGACAAAATGCTAGGATTGCACACAAGCAAACTGGGAATAATCAAACACTTTTCTCTATTAATACTGTATGTATGTTTTTTTGTTTTGTTTTTTTGTAAATATTAAGTGAAATATTGTTGTTTATTATTTAGCTTTTGAGAGTAATTTATGTATTTTAAAGTTATACAATTATTTTTTGTTATAGCACAAATTTATACTCAGTGCTTTCACTCTACCATAACTGACACTGTACTGTTATTAAATCAAAGATAACATTGTTACTGTTTTTAATCACTTTTCTACCTTCAGAATTTCTGTTTTACTTATGAACTCACCAAATAGCAAACTCAAATGTTATATGTGGCTGTAAAAAAATTTTATGATTCATTTAATCATTTCAGGATAGAAGCTAAATCTAAGTAATATCTACAAGCATTGTGTTTTGAAAATATAATATTTTAATCCATTTCCTTTATTAAAATATATAGTTTAAATTTTGTGGCCTACTTCTTAGGTAACCATTAAGTTGTCAATGTAAAACCAGCTATTTTTTTTATTATTATTATTAGGTTGGGAAATTCTGTTGGTTCTTAGGAACCGATTTAACTGTAAATCATACAACTCGAAATTGTCTCAGAGACCAACAGACCACATACATTCATTATAATTTTATATCTAACTATTATTGACTCATATGCAATAGCAATGAGATCCCATACAATTAGCAGATAGGCCAAAGCAGCTTTATGATGCCTGAAAAACAACCTGAAGAACAGTATTGACCTCAGGCAGAACATAAATTCCCTAATCTTACACCCAGCAATCAAGTGCTTGGCACACATATCAGCTGTATGCTTAAATGGCCTTTCAATGGCATTAAAAAGGCCCACCAAAGATTGTTCCTCCTGCTCCACTCAAGAGGTTGCCAAATCTTTCTAGAAGATCAAACAGCTTGGTCTGACAGAACAAGCCAGAAAGTGGCTTGCCGCTCAACAAAATTAAAAATCGGTTACAGGAGGAAAGGAATAATTGGTGTTGCCCACTTATTATAAGCAACTTCTTTCTTCATAAAATGCTTTATTAATACAAGGAGACGTGGGTTGCATTTTTTAGGCTTTTTTAGGCTTTTAGACATTTGTGCCTGCTAATGCTTGGCTCCCACAGAAAAAAATAAAATATGACCGACCACTAATAGCAGTTGTCAAACATCTGACCTACTGTTCAAGCTGCAACGCTATATGGTTTGTTTCTCCATGTCGAAACTAAGCCAGATATCTACAGAAGTTTTCCAAAATTTATATTTCACAACCCAACAGCAGTGTAACAACATGATATACTGTATATTTTAATTTCAGGTCTATGTGAAAAATGGAATTCACAGATACTCTAAACATTAACGTGTTAATTTACGACAAAATGCAGTGATAATTTCAACTTCTGGCTATTATACTATATTTTTTTATATATATATAAGGTTATGGCTTAATTCACTGTCACTGATTTCTCAGAATTTAGTCAGTACACTGCACTGGCGTCATCTGTTTACCAGTCTTCTCAAATAATACATTCTCAGACTTGAGTTATACATGCTGAAATATTCCACTTCTACGCAGCTGTAGCGAAATTCACAACAGGCAAGACATCTGAAGTATAATATCTGCGAAAACATGTTCTATGTTTTATGTCTGCAATTGAATTACAGTGTATATAAATTCCGCACAGGTTTTGAAGATATAAACGTAACTTGTGTTTTGCTTGCATAGCAGGAGTCTTTTTTTCACCTGCTATGGCTGAACATCAGAAGCACTCAGCCATGTGTTAATAAAGGCAGTATATTTCTGTGATGGCTCCTTCAACATTCCCTGTCAACAGTCTGAACCTGCTCTAGAATGCATTACATCACAGAAGCTAAGGCATGTGAATTCACTAGAACTATGAGGTGAGCGCAATGTGGTACTCTTATTTTGAAGTATTCTAACTCTATATAAAGTGTTTGGTCTTCAAATTATTTGTAGTCTTTCTTCTAAGGTCAAAGAATATGCTTGTTTGAACTCTACTGGGGCTTAATATTAAAAGGTGCTATCCTTCATTAGCCTTGATGTTTCTGTTTATAAGCTAATCATTTACTTGAAATGTGGTTGTCATGTAACAGATCTGACACCTGAAGGAAGTGGCATGGGAACATAAAATCATACAGGCTGGTTTCATCTACATCAAAGTCTCAAGAAGGCGGCTGAGTACAAAGACTTCACAAGAACCAGGTGAAACACATCCACACACACTCATAAAAGATTTGCTGCAGAAGTAAATCAGTGGCATTATATAGCAAATCAAAATGTGTAAATGGCAAATGTCCTAAAAAAAAAAAACCTGACACACAGTCATGAGGGGTCTAATGGGGTCTTCTGTGTTTTATGGTTCTTTTGTCACATAACAAGTTGGTTACACCACACCGTTTTTCAAATATTAAAATTTTAAAACAAATTTGCTTCACTGAATATCTTTAAAGAAATAATGTTTCAATTATTTAGATTCTTTTGTGTTATTTCTGTATTCATTTTATCTGCATGCAATCTGTTACAACAGTTAGATTTTTTTTTTTTTACTTTAAGCCCCACAACAAATAAACATATTAAAAGAACATAAATTATATTAAACATTATGTATGTTTTTAATGTAATTAATGTAACAATAATGTAACAAAAATGAGCTTGTAGCTTGTAATTGCAAATGGCATTACAGTATCATGAAAACATTTATTATTTATATTTTCCCCTTTATTGTAATAGTGATATGCCCTCTGAAATACCCATATCATAGTCTGTGCATGTGTGTTTACAACTGGAACTAAAGTTTCCCTTTTATTATACACAGTCTTCAATTCTAGGAAGTCACAGAATTGTAAATGATCATGAGGTCGGTTACTTAAATCACTTGAGTTAAAACGACACCAACAGCAAATGACCCTCCAAACACACATCTGTGTACCATAAAGCCAAGACCTCCCCATTAGGCCAAAGACTTGTGTTTCACACATGGAAGGCACATTAATGACTGAAACATGTGGGCACCACTTGCTAAAAACAACAGCCCACGATTCCATTCGTACCTCATGTATTTGCATAGTTTGCATTATTGGCTTACAATTGATTGATTAAATATCAAGAGCCTCTTAAGCAGTTACAGCATGGGTTCAACGTTTATTTGAATGTTTACCATCAAAGATTTAAAATTAAAAATATCCTGAATGTACTGAATTTTATTTACTGCTGAACTGTCAGTAAATATTTACTTACAATCTCTGGATGTTTTGTTCTGAGAGGATGATTGAGCTGAACATCTGAAGTAAATTTGCCAACTTGTACTACATGTCTTTTATGCACTGATTATGTTTCAGATTTAGATTTCATTATTATTTTATTCATTATGCCAGTGCATAGTATCAATATTCTATTCTTGAATGAAGCATGCAACTCAATACAACCAGAACAGAAGGACTAAGACTGGCTATAAACATAAACGACTTGAGTGCACTTGGACTGGATCGCTGCTAGAAATAAATGATCTTCAACATGCTTGTATCTATCTTCCATGAGTAATAGGTTGTTAAATTATTTATTTCAGATTAAGGTAATTGCTATTCACTTTGCAAAGCCATTTGTATGAGCATACAGCCTGAAGGTGGAGAATGTTGAGAGGTGCGCTGTGTGTAACCCAGTGGAGTTGCGTAAAAGAATATAAAAGAAAAACAGCTCAAAGCTAAAAATAAATGAGTCATTGTTTCCGTGGAGAGGCTGGCATTCATTAAGAAAATTGGTTTGAGGAGGCAGTTGTGTGACAAAAAATTACTTTTTTATCCTATAGTGGTAAGGATAATTTTTTTTCAGCTTTTTTATTTCTTTTGACAGTTACTGTAAATTTTTTTCAGTGCATACAGTTGAGCGTGACATTAAATTGAAGAGGAGAATGGTAGAATAGGATGAAGGCAATTAAGATTAATTTTATTTTCATTTATTGTACATTTTTATTTCTTTTGACAATTACTGTACATTTAAATTTGCATATGCATATTTAGTGCATACAGTGGAGCATGGCATTAAATTTGAGAGAAGAAAGGGGAAATGGGATAAAGACAATATATTTTTTATTTTTTTATTTCATTTCACACAATTTTTAATTTCTTTTGACAGTTAGAAAATTGGTTTGAGAAGGCAGTTGTTGTGTTACAAAAATTACTTTTTTATCCTATAGTAGTAAGGATGAATCTTGGGTGCCTATATGATTACAATTTTCATTTTATTTAATTTAATTTAATTTTATTTTATTTTTTATTTTTTATTTTACACAACCTTTTTATTTCATTTGACAGTTACTGTTAATTTTTTTCAGTGCATAAAGTGGAGCATGACAATAAATTGAAGAGGAAAAAAGATGGAATGGGATAAAAAAATATTTTACACAACCTTTTTATTTATATATTTATTTTGCATATGCATATTTAGTGAAGCATGACATTAAATTGAAGATTTATCATTATGTTATTTTTACCTTCATGAAACTGCATTATATTAATTCTCCACAAGATCTACCTCAGTACTGAAACAGCAGAATGACCAAAACATGCATTGAGCACATGAAAATTAGATCATATGTTTTACTAATAACGTAAATGCCTCTGATTATTTTGAAACTGTATCCCTACAGAAAAGCTGTATACAAATCTGTGACTCATCAGCACTGAATATGCGTGTGAGTTTTCTGGCAGATTTTTGGATGTGTAAAAGCTTTATGGATGTTGCTGCTGGCCTTGATGTACAGGGGTGAGGTAACTGACACAAACCACAGTGAAATCTCCCAGAGGACACTGACCAATCATCACGCCGAGTATTAAAACTAGAATTGGCACTGCATGCTGACACACACACACAAAAAAAAAACAAACAAAAAAAAAGCCACTTGTTCATACCAAACTTCCATCTGTCAAACTAATATTTAACAAGGATGCTAATTATGTAAGCAGTGAAAAAATAAGCAATGTTTTATATTTAAAAAATAAATAAATAAACTTAACAGAAAAGTAATTAATGGAATTATGTATTACATTAAATTACATTATTATAAAAAAGCAATACAGAAGCATTTTTACTGGTCTCAGACTTTTGTCTGTACATCTTTTTCTACATGAATATTTATGTCTAGATGATTTATAATTACAGATTGTTAAAGTACATGGGAGTGCGTGATTGATGAAACTACATTTTTCATTGTCCTCATGTCAGTCACTACTGTACTGACACATTTCATAACATAGGAAATTATGTGAAATTAATCATACTCCTAAGTGTTTTGTAAGAAAGGTTTAGCTAATGTAAGTCTGTACATGGGTGGTTAAACACCTGTGAAATATCAGTGCTAGTCTGTTAAAGATGCGGTCCAAAACAAGCAAAACCAAGCCCTTTAAGTGTGTTTAGCTTTCCACATGGATATGTCCAACAATTCCAAGTGGCTTTAGTCATAGATGGCATTAAGCACTTGAATCCAAGATATTAACTGTGCAGAGTAGGTGAAAATGCCATATTCATTATAAAAGTTTTTCTTAGTCTGTCTGTCTATCTATTTGTCCATACAGAAGTCTGTTACGCTCAAAAAAATACATCTCAAAAATTTTGTAAAGTTCATGTTAATTATCCATTATTACTACAATAAAGTATGTTCTAAAGTACATTACATTGCCTTATGTTTACATTAGATTGGCACATTACACTGGCAAACGGATGTCTGTCCCACTTCCGTGAACAACTATTTACAAGTACAGTATTTAAACTTGAGCTCAAATGAAAATGAACTTTTGGCATTCTTTAGAATTTTTTTTTTTTTTTTTTTTTTTTTCTATTTGTCATCTTCTGTTCTGATGCCCAATGATTAAAACTACACCTGGCCTGAGTGACATCTGTGCGAATCCCAGCCAATGAAATCAACTGGGCATCATTCTTATCGCACTGTTCCCAGATGTGCTGGAGCAACATATGTCATTTCATCTGCATCAGTCTCTAAAGGTCTGTGATCCTTTCTAAAATTAAGGAAACTGTTGCATAAATGGATCTTAATGGGATGATTCTGAAAAATCAAGACTTGACTACTTTCCAGTTCGCCATCAGCTTTGACAACAAAATCACTCTGATTTATTACAGTGTGTCAATGTTTAGCGGAACAGCTTTTGTTGGAATGAAAAGCATCAGAGGGCAGGCAAACTGTTCAGGTATTTCAGGTCAAAGACTGTGCAGTATCAAAGCTTTTTGGTTCAGTGCAATTAAGTTAGAATATTGCTTATGAGTGTACACAGGAAATCTTCCGAATTCCCTGAATCCAAATTTGACCTTGTTTAATTTGTAGTCATTATGTATCCTGAATACATCCATAAAGCTGTAATAAAAAGTTACAAAGGGGTAACCGTATATGCTTTTTTACTACAGCAAAAATAAAGCTGTTAGTTGAGACAATTTAGGACCCTTGTATCATATGTACAAAGACTGTTGGACTTTCTTCTGTTTCCACACAGTGATAGTCAATAGGGTCCAATGATGTATTAAACCATTTCCATTTTTGGGACAAAAACATTCTTCATAATATCTGCTTTTGTGTTCCACAAACATCATACAGGTTTTGAATGAAACGGTGGTGAGTAAAGGATGACAGAATTATTATTTTCCCGTGCTATTTTGGTATCAAAGAGATGCTATTAGTTTTTATTCAGATTTTAGACTAGTATTAATTGTGTATTTTTCATCTTCATTTTAAAGTTTTAATAATTTGAATTCCATTTAATAGTCAATTGTAATTTTCATAGCTTTTTTAAAATATGTTTTATTAATTAACTATTTTAACTATTATTAGCTTATAACAGTGGGGTGAACTAACCCTTTAAGACTAAAACCCTTATATTTGCTGAGTTATGTTATACCATGTTTAGTGACATCTTCCCCATGTGACAACAAGCCCCAGTCTCCCCTAATGCTTTATCATTTACAACAGAAATAGAAAGAAGTCTTATTTCCTCACTGTGAATTAAGTTATCTTTCCCACACACTTTGCAAGGCAGCAAAGGAAGGCTCACCCACCAACTGACAGTTATTCCCCAAAGAGAGAACAACAGCTGACAGTTAATGACCCAGTTATGCAAATCCAGTCCTATAGCAGTTTGTTTGCTGCTAGTTCCAAGCATCCATTAAGATAAAGAATGCCTAGCAGAGAAACCGCTACCTTCACCGTGAGCTCTCAGAGCTGAAGGCACACTGTAAATTCATGCTTGCCCAGGAGAATCCATTTAATGAGCACAGAAAATGTACATGATATGATAGAAACTGAAAGTGACATCATCAACCCCATTTTCCATTATCAAGTTTAAATTTAGATTCAGCTTTTGTTTCAGTTCACTTGTTACAGAGAGTTTTTGTCAGATTTTATTTACATAGCAATGACAATCTTAGCATAAGCCAGTGAGCATGCATCTTAACCCTGTAAAGCCTACAGTATCATATCTATATTTCCAAAATTATAAAACATGATCAAATCTTCTTCATGCCTTCTGTCATCTGATTGGTAGTTTATACTTTTTTAGTAAATAAATGGCTTTGTAGCCTAATTATAAAAATGTCTACCTTCAGGTTTTGGTATACATGTGGACTGAAGCAACTTAGGTTTACTTGATTATTCATACGTCATTTAAAAAAAAAAAAAAAAAAAAAAAAATTATAATAAAATGAGAGTATCAAATGACCCATCAGGTTTTTGAGGAATGTTTATTTGTTTATCATTGTATTTCATTGCATTTTATTTTTTGTATTTATAAAAGAATTGCAGAGCTTTGATCGTAAAGCTAAGTATTTAAGACTTTAGAATTTAAGAATGTAAGCATTTATTGGATGATAACTTATATTTATATGTATTTTATGTAAGTGAAGATCTCATTGATTTACATCACAAGCCATCAGAATGTAATTTAACTTTTTGGCAATATAAATATCAGCAACTGCACCAAATTGCATTTTTTTTCTCAGTTTGGGCATGTGAATAAAACTGAAGTGTTTGTTTGTTTGTTTTTTCTCCTTGAGTTTGATATGAAAAAAAAGTAGATTTTTTTTTATTTTATTTTTTTATTATTATTATTATTTTTTTTTTTTTTTTTTTTTGAAGTTTCAATACACTGCCCCATTTCAGAAATGTACATTTTAAGGTTATTTTAATGTTGTTCACCCAAAAATATTCAGTCCGTACTTCCAAACCTGACTTTTTTTTGTTCTATGGAACACAAAATATGTACTGTACTATTCAATAATTTTACATTAAAATAAAATGTTTTGTCTTGGACCAGATTGATTTTCATTGTATGGCCAAAAAGTTTCTTCAGAAGATCTTCTTTTGTGTTCTGCAGAAAAAAAGAAAGTTGGGTTTGGAATTGCATGAAGGTGAATAAATGACAGAATTTTTATTTTTTGGGTGAACTATCCCTTTAGGTACAGTTGTAATTCTCAGTGATAATGTTTCGTGTTTGCGGCAAGTACTGTTAAGAGTTTGACTGACATCCATTTATATAACACAGAGCACTTCACACCATTCCATGATGACAGATCACAGTATAATGAATTTCAGAGAACTATTGTGTTTCCTCAGGTTTCCACAGCAGTGGTCTCACAGTCAAGCTGAGACAGAGATACATGTTTTCATTGGCTCCGTCAGTGGCCACTAAGAGTGGTCTGACTCTCTTCGACAGCGGATAGTTTCCATTTAATTCTGCACAGTGCTTGTTTTTCCTGATTTAGCCCCTGAACTAAATGCATTAGCACATCATGTTAAATGCCAATTGCAACATGCTTTTTACCTTGTAAAAGACATTTCTTTAGAGATTACCCATGATGCAAAATCTGATAGGCTATCAGACTTACAATACAATGTGTGGAGTACTGTTTTTCGATTTGTTAATATACACTTTTATAGACCCATTGATGTTATGGGCTGTTGATATAATTCATACACCAAATTTAATGCAATCATTTTCAGCACATTGTACATTCATCATTTTAAATTATGAATAATAGCTTGCATTGCAGGATCCAACTTACTTTTTGGTGTTCTTAAAAGTAAAATTCCTCCCCAAGTTCCATTATTGCTGAACACTACACCCTTTCCCATGTGCTTTAAATCTGTGTTGCATTAAATTTGTGTTGTGCAGAGTGCAGAGCATACAGTGGTAATTGGGTATGAGACTTGCAGGTTTTGCCAGTACATGTAACATTTTTTTTTTTTTTTCAGCACTATGCCAGCCTTTAATTTGTTTGTACAAATTAGCATTTTAATGAAAATGGTGCTTCTGGGATTTAAAGAATAATTAAAGTATAAGGTCTGTAATTATGTGAGTTTTTGTGAGTTAAAAGGGTTGGCACACCTGTATTTAAATATTCCTAGTATTCCCAAAGCTATAAAAAAAAAATATATATATATATATATGTTTCTGTTCACTGGCCTCAGATGGCAGCTCAGAGCTGTGTTGCATTTCTGTTCTGTAATGGTCTTTGCACACCTGCGGATGTAAAAATGGCCACATTTTGCAGAATTTGTTTTTGAGACATTGCTAGAGCTTCAAGTGTGTCTTATCTGCCTGACCACACATTGGTCTTATTCTACCATGAACTTGAATATATGAATTTGGTGCTGAAATTGTTGAATAAAAATTAAATCCAGCACCCCACCAAAAGTAATTTGCATTTAAACCACATTTTAAAACATATGAATGCCACTGAATAAGACTACACAATATAAAACCAAGCTCTTTTTAATAATATATACATAGTGTTTTTTAATATAAAACTATGTGTATGTGTGCGTTGTTATTCTTACTACTATAAAAAGTAGACAGTATTAAACAGTTTTATTAAAAATAGCTTGGTTTAACATTGTGAGAAAGTATGTATGCATATTCCTTTTAAGTGTGAATTATGTATCATTTTGGAGCCACAGTACATCACTTTTGTGGGTGAACAATTGATATAATATGTGTGATGGCATGTGTTTTTTACTAAGTTCTATTTTATATAAATATGAAAACATCTGTTATCTTGGTCTCCTTTGGCAAAGTTTATTTCAGTCTGAAAGAGGGGATGCTGCTTCGGCCAATAAAACAAGAAGGGACTCAGTCCTTTCACGCACATCTGTGTTTATCTGCATCCCGCGAGTCTGTAAGGTCATAGAGCCTGAGCACTGGGAGAAGATGAAAAGAATGACAGAGACTGATGAGGAAACTGTAAAGCACGCCAGTGGCTCAAAAAAGTATAACTCTGCACTAAAATCTTTGTACAAGGTTGGGCTATATCTAGGCACATAAAGAAAGCAAAGAGATGCTGAGATTTATTTTTTAAATGTCCTTTAATGTGATGCCCAATTTAGTATTTAAAGGCATAGTTCACAGAAAAAATAAAACCTCTGCCATTATTTATTCACCTTCATGTTATTCCAAAACCTGTATGACCTTATTTCTTTACAAAAGACATAAGATATTAACTAAATACATTATTTTGTGTGTGTACTATTCCTTTAAATATTCAGTTCAGATATGTTTGGTTTATGTATGTTTGAAAAAGCCTTATAAAACATCTTACTGGCCACTATAAAATATAAAATCTCATCCATTGCATTTTGTGTGAAGTGTCACCAGAGATAGTCAAACACTTGACCAAAGGAATATCACATCCTGTAAATCCATTATATCCTGAAGCTTTTGACCAACCAGCACAGCTCATTTCCTTCATGCACTCACATCCTGTTTTAGCACGCCTCAGTGCCATCTCCTCTCAACGGACAGGTCAGGGGTCATGAATAACTCAGCTAAATGATTTCTGTGCCGTATTTAAAAGGAGCATTGGAAGTTTTGCACCATAAAATTACACATTGACTGTAACAGGAATGATGACAGGAAAAATGTCTGAATGACTCAATAGGAATGTTTGTGTACAGTGAAATTAATGTTACAGTAGTTTGAAGGAAAACTTGGACTTTTAGGTCTGAGCCATATTATATCCACACCAAATTAATTTGGGGTCTTTCTTTTTCTCTTACAGCAATAAACAACTCAGTACTTTATTAAACAGTCTTGGTTTATAGCATGCAAACACACATCATTTTCTGCTCATCTAAACTTGGATGCAAAATAATACTGAGTTGTTAAAAGCCTTTCAAGTTCAGTACATCAGCTCATTTATGGAGTTATAGTTCCTCTGAGGCTTGTTGAGTTTGTTGCATGGCCTAAATCAGTTGCATTATTAGCCAGCTGGATGGAGATAACCTTCCTTTCACTGCTACTGGTGACATTTCCTTGGAAAGGCCAAAAAGAATGCTATATCTTTACCCATTATTACCCATTTTAATCACCCTAACAAGGCAGCACTGTATTTATATGTCAATTTTACAAAAAAAAAATTAAAAAAACCTTTCCAAATGTCACTGTCGGCGAAATGATTAAGAATCCAAATTCAGTTCCAGCATTCACATTACATATATTTTATTTATATATTTTACACATTTATATTTCTTTCATAACACAGTAACATGGGATAGATAGATTTAATCACGGCACAGATATGAAAGAAGGCTAACTGTACAAATGTTTCTGTCTTTAAAGTGCCCCATTATGGATTTTTAAAAAATTACCTTTCATGCCATGTTTAATACAGCTTTAAGTGAATGAAAACATCCTGCAAAGTTTTAAATCTTAAAGTGCACCATGTATAAAGTTATTGTCGTGCAATAACTCACGCAAATGATGGGTTTAGAAAAATGAATCTTTGAGCGAATTGTTTGGGTGTCTTTGAGCAAATAAGGAATTTTTTTTTTTTTTTTTTTGACCTTACATGCATGTCAGCCTGTTGTTGGGGACTCTCAAAACCAAAATATGTAATAATCTTTCATAACCCATAATAGGGGCACTTTAAGAAAATGAACCAATCAGAATGCATATTCGATTGACACAATGTCGTTAGATTCCATTCAAAATGTGGTTGAAAAAGGCAAAAAGCTCTGAGGCTTAATAAAAATTTGCCTTCTGTCATTGTATGTTTTCTGAAGTAAAAAAAAAAAAAACATTTCGGCCTTCTTTTGCATGTATAACCAATAGTTGTCAGAGCTAAAGGTAATTAACAAGGCAAGCCAATCAGCTTTCAGTATTACACAGCGCATCATCAAACCTGCTTGGGAACAGGTGAAGAGCCACCATCAAATTCAGCCAAAATATTTGAAACTACTGAGGCATCTCAAAGCAAGTGATTATTAACGACAGGACCTTATATGCATTTGGAATGATGAAGGAGTGGAAGCTGTCCCTGTCTGCATAGGTGAGTCGATATTAGATGGGGTTCTCCATTAAGTTGTTAATTATTATAGTGGTCATATTCTGTATATGCTGCTGAGTGGTTTTTCCCGTTTATTTATTATATTCTCAAGTGTTGTGTTCCTGATCTAAGATAGAATAATGTTAGCTTTTTTTCAAGACTGTTTGAAGATATCTGGGGAATCTGTGTATGCAAGCATGATTATTAAAAAGTAGCTATCAACATAAGCATGCTGCAACCTTGGTTAGCTCAATATTAGTTTACATCAGATTGTGTGATTTGTGTATTTTTGTCAGCCACAAAAGTAGAAAAATGTCAAGCATTGCCTCCTCCTTTTTCACTGCTGAATGAATCTGTGTTTTTGAACGAATTGGCTGAGTAAACGATTTAGTGATTCGCTCATACAGACAGTCACTTGTTTCGTTGCTGAGTGAATCAATGTTTTCGAACGAGTCAGTTGTATCAATACACTTAATGTAACAATATGGGCTTGAATCAATATAAATGAATAGTACACTTTTAAAAGATGTAGTGTCATGTTGGGAAGTATAATATCCCATTCCAGGTTGTAAAGTGTGTATATGAGTCACATAGGACTAACACGTACTCTTAGCAAAGTGTGCATATGCTTGTGAGCAAAATATCATATAGAATGAATCTGACATAAAACATACATAGGCCATTGCTCGAGGCTGATAATTGACAATTGGAATGTTAGTAAGCGTGTCTGCTCTTTTCTTCAGCTATTGTGATGAAAAGGCAATGTGTTTCAGGCCTCATTTGTAGCTCTGAACTTGTTTTCCAGCGGTCTCCAATAGCTTCACATTGGACCATGTTCAGCCACTGGCGGGTTATTGTTTTAAGATCTTTAAGTGTTGGTTTCTTCCAGCTAATTGTGTAGAGAGGGCTGTCAGTCATTTTTTCATTTAACAAAGACCAGCAATCCACTGAAACCAGACAAAGAGAAATCAACTGAATCGTATATGGAAACTTAAAATATCTGAGGTAACAAACATAGCCAAGTGGTTTTTATGGATACATGGAAAACTTTATGAAATCATTGTAGGAGACAGACCAACACTGTGAGCGGAATATATAATACTGTGCAAAAAACAACAAGGTTACAGAACAGTGCTAATATGTCCTATTATCATTTCAGCTTAGGGCTGCACTATTAATTGTATTTCTAATCGTGATTTCAATTATGGATGCCCCAATTACGTAATCGTTCAAAGTGGCAATTAACTGTTCTTAGTAGTCTTATTTTTTTTTTTGTGTGTTTTTTTTTTCTTTATGTTTTTTATATGTTTTTTTTTTTAATTTTTTTTTTTTTTTGTATTTATTTTTAATTTCATTTTTTTACTTTTTTTTTATTTTATTTAAGAAACCAATCCGATGTATAATTGACATTTGAGGCTTAATATTATAGAAAAGCACCAAAAGTTTTTTCAGTTGGAGTGTTTTCAGCTTGTTCATTTTCATATAAAAATACGGCATGCAGTTGTATCAAACAATGGCGTAAACATCATTCAATGTAAAATGTGATAATCGTAATTAATAATCGCAATTACAATTTCATGGGAATAATTGACAATTATGATTTTTGTCATAATCGTGCAGCCCTATTTCAGCTGCACTGCAAAGCTACGTTACTGTTTTGTTTTTGTTTTGTTTTTCACCCTGTTTTATAGATTTACTTATTTACATACAGCATGATTATGTATGCATGTTTATCTCATATATAATATAATGTGTGTGTGTGTGTATGTGATGCATGTTTTTTACAGGAGTTTCTTATGCTCATCAAAGCTGCATTTATTTGATCAAAAATATAGGGAAAAAAATTATATTGTGAAATATTCTTGATGTAAAATAACATTTTTCTATTTTAATACACATTAAAATCATATACATTTTTTTCCTGTGATGCAAACCTGAATTCAGTGTCACATGATCCTTCAGAAATCATTGTAATATGCTGATTTATTTATTTTTTTGAAACCTGTGATACTTTTTTCAGGATTTTTTGATGAATAAAAAGTCAAAAAGAAGAGCATTTATTTAAATTAGAAATCTTTTCTAACAATATACACTACCGTTCAAAAGTTTGGAGTCAGTAAATTTTTATTATTTATTTCTTTTGAAAGAAATTAAAACTTTTATTCATCAAGGATGTGTTAAATTGTTAAGAAGTGAAAGCAAAGATTTATTGAAATGCTGTTCTTTTTAACTTTTTGTTCATCAAAGACTCCTGAAAAAAAGTATTGCAGTTTCCAAAAAAATATTTAGCACAACTGTTGCCAACACTGATAATTCTAATAATAAATCAGCATATTAGAATGATTTCTTAAGGATCATGTGACCCTTTATACTGGAGTAATGGATGATGGAAATTCAGCTTTACATCATTTAAAATATCATTTATTTCAAGGATATTTAAATAGAAATCATTATTTTATATTGTAATAACATTTTGCAAGATTATAGTTTTCTGTATTTTTGATCAAATAAATGCAGCCTTGATGAGCATAAGAGACTTCTTTAAAAAACATTACAAGTCTTACTGATCCCAAACTTTTGAACGGCAGTGTGTATACACTCAAATACATGTATACACATTCATAGGTTTCTATAATGCTGTAGTCTCTAGATATGAGTCAAGTCTCTCAGTTTATGAAATATTTGGGATTTTTTTCTTTCTTTTTTTTTTTTTCATCTGCTAAACGAAAAAAAATGTCTGACCACTTAGAAAGGTACAGCACACCTCTCCCTCAATTGAATACATACAGTACCATGGGGGGGGGGAGAAAGCACAACCAATAAAATATTTAGATTGTACTTTATTTTTATGATACTACAGAATTACATTTTTGGATGGGGTCCTACAGCAGCTTTATTTACACTTGTAGTACACTTGGTTTCATCATGTGTCATTCACCTTGGCATGGAGTCTTTGCTTGACTGTGCATTTCCAGATTCTGGTGTAGAAAACCAGAGCAGCATTATGACCCATCCTAAAAGTCAGCCCACCCACTTTTCTATGTAATTAAAATCATCCTAATACCGCAGAAAGTCTTGATGGCCTTCACAGACGTTCAAGTACACCAATAAAAACCTGCTGCAGACAACGGCATCTCTCAAAGCCCTCGGATCAACAGCAGTACTGGGCACACACAGATGTTAACAGCATTAGTACCATCTGTCTCGTACGGGGCACAGCGGGCCTGCAATGTCACCCGCTGCAGTGCCACTAATCAAAGAACCAGTGTGAGGACTCAGAGGGTTAAACTCAGCCACAAACCTCACTGTGAAGTCATGAGACCTCAACGGATTTTTTCAGCCAAATGTCCGTCAGTTTACAGACATCTCCACAGCATGTGCCATCAGAATGGGTATAATAGATTAATCTACATGATTAATGAGCTATTCAGCACTTGCACACCCTGAGTTTGTGTAGTGAACAGCATACAGTTCATTGAAAGAGTTGGTGAAACAATACAATCAAATAAAGCAGCAGGATTGCATTGGGGCGTTTTGCTGGAGTATTTTAATATTTACCCCTAGCTGCGCACACATGTTTAAAAGACTGAGAATTTGTCCTAAATACATTTGCTGCACGCTCTCTTACACCACTGGCATGGTGTGTGTGTGTATGTAAATCAACGGTTTTCCAAAAATCTGTTTTTCTGTTACCCCACAAAGTGCTTGAATTGGCTAAACTGTTGCGTTCTCCACTGTATTACCTTTGTAGCCAGTGCAGATCCAAATGTGCCAGGGAGAGGGACTGATACTGTGCTGGCAGAATCCAGATGGAGGAAATCGGTAGCAGCTGTGGCAATAGTCTAAAGGAAATGCACTTTTGCATGTATGGCGTGGAAGAGTGGCGTAACCAAAGCTGGATAGACTTGTGGGAATGAGGTTAGATCATGTTGTAGTGCTCCATTAAGTTTAGCCAGCAGAAATATTGTAATAAAAGACACTACTTTATCTAAGTATATGAATTAATATATGTTAAAATGACTCATACAGCAATAAATAAATAAATTATATATTTTTTAAACTTCACAAAATATTTTAAAGTCTTGTAAATATACGCTGAAAATCATAGTGAAAATATATTTTATTTAATTTTTCAACTATATTTTGAACATGAAAAAATCCAAAATATTAAAACACATTTTTAAATATTAAATACAAATATTTAAATATTTTTTTCTGTGAGCATATTCAGTAAATGTAACAGTGAAACTTTTTTTTAAATTAAATAAAAATTAAATTCACTAAAATGAATCAAATTGCATTAAATTAATCAGAAGTGATGACGACTAACTTTTATATTGTTACAACAAAATTCTATTTCAAATAAATGCTGTTATTCTGAATTATCTATTCATCAATTTAATAATCATGCATTACAGTTTCCACAAAAATATTAAGCAGAACAACTGTTTTTAACATTGATTACAACTTTGCCTACACAGGAATGAATTACAATATGTAATTGTATAAAATGTATTATTTATTTATTGCTGTATTTATTTATTTATTGCTGTACCGAAAACAGTTCAAAACAGTTCTTTAAAACTGTAATAATATTTTACAATATTACTAGTTTAATTATTATTTAATTGTTAAAATTACATTAAACATAGAATAAAAACTTCTCTCTTTTTTGCTGTATGGGGACCTTTTGTTGATTCATTGATGATTAATTAATATCAATGGATTACACCATAAGTGTAGACCTGTTACTTTAGACAACAGAACATACAGGTTTAAACAGTTCACACACTGTGCAATGGAAACCCAGAGCGAGGGCCCATGGGCAAATAAGTGTAGGTGAAGCGAAAAACCTGTGCTGTCATATCTGCCTCATTATTCATCCTAATGACTTGTGCTGTTAAAACTACTCATTTTCAGAAAGAGGAACCATGGACTATTTCTAGAGCCCAGCTCCCAGGATATCCTGTCTGAGGCTCCTTTCAGGGGCCGAGAAAACTTTTCACAGAAAGAAACGGCAGACTTATTATCCACCGGGTTTTAAACGGCACATGAATCTTCACTTTCACAAGAACCTTAATGGCTCTGTTTGATGTCTGAGCAGCACGGACTGAAGGGAAAATGGTTGTGTGCCTTTTTTTTTGTCATGGTAATTGCTCTTTGGTGGCCATTCCACTCCAAGCAGCTGTTCGCCCATCATGCCAACTAAAAGAAAGCCGGGCCTTTTTGGGATGAATACAGGATAAGATTATGGGGAAACTCTGGGATTATGAAAGGATAATTAATGAAATGGAGCCATTTGTCAAGCGCTCCCTGACATGCTGCAGACTGGGAACAGAGCCTTACCAAATTACTCAACTGCTGCCTTTTAAAATACACCCACTGTACATCCATTTTCGCACGCAAGCTTTGATTATTAACTGCCATATTATATTGGGACAAAAAGTTCAACCAATCTATGACCTTTATGACATGTTTTAACCACATAGATTAAACAATTCACAAAGTTCTTACCTGCTTGGCAGGCAAGTTGTTCCTCTTATGTTGTGTGCTGAACTCAAAAGACACGAGCCAGCTGAGAAATTTCTGCTTCTTAAAAACATAATTTAATCCAGCTGTCTCAATTAAGGAAGGAGCAGGGAAAGAGGAAGCTTCAGCCACGTTTATGGTCCACCTCAAACCCCATAACATGCTGGCTACAGCATTGATCTCACATGGCCACCGTGACCATAAAGCCGCTGGACGTACCAGACGCAATCAAGTCCCATTCATTTAGGCACTGACACTGCGCACACAACATTGAACGCAAATAAAAGCCTTATACTGTGGCCATACCAGTGAGGTGATTAATGACTGGAGTTATACAGAATCCATATGGCGTGGAAAACCCTTTCCTGGTTTTATTTGTAAACGCATGCTTGTAACCCTCAACTCAACATTTCAAAACTCATAACCTTCAACTTTCTCAACCTTTAAGATCACGGATGCTCTGACATTTAGATGACAGCTCATCACTTCAAGCTCAGCTCCAATAAGGCTTCTTATCCTTTTGGCAATGATCTCTCCGGTTCAGTTTTTCCATCTCTTTAAAAGGTTACATGGTTATCTGCAGATGCTAAAAGACCTGGAAGGTGACCTACATGACCAACCAACCTGCACCAAGCACATTGATTGGTCCTTGGCTCTTCATGCGCCGTACAAGGTACATCTTGGTAGTTCGCCAACTAACCAAGATGTACTCACCCTAAGGCTCTCCAAGATAAAGTTGAGTTTGTTTCTTCATCACAACTGATTTGGAGAAATTTAGCATCACTTGCTCACCAATGCAGTGAATGGTTGCCGTCAGAATGGGAGTTCAAACAGTCTTATAAAGTAGAAAGTTGAATGTTTATAATAAATTAATCCATTATAAAGATGTTTTTAACTTCAAAAAGATTCCAAAATCCATATAATTGTTTCCTCCAGTAAAATGTCCATCTCTTGTTTATCTCTCACATCAAAATCCACCACCAAATTTTGGACATGTTTCACTTGTAAACGGTGCTTGAACTTTGCATAACAAAGGAAACAATGGTTTGAAGTTAAAAACATCTTGATGATGAATTTGTTTATTACAAACATTCAACTTTTCGCTTCACAATTCATTATTTGATGGACTGGAGTCATGTGGGGTACGTTTTGGACTCTCATTCTGATGGCACCCATTCACTGCAGAGAATCCATTGGTGAGCAAGTGTCATAATAAATTTCTCCAAAGTTGTTCTGATGAAGAAACAAACTCATCTACATCTTGTATAGCCTGAGGGTAAGTACATTTTTAGCAAATTCTCATTTTTGGGGTGAACTATACTTTAACCAACTGTGACCACAGCAAATGACTAAACCATAATATGTTCTATTTGAATTCTCAAGAACTACATTCATTTTTATATTTGGTTTTATCACAGTGCTTTATTTGTGCCTTCTATATTCTGTATGCTTATTTGTGTTGCTATTAGTCCAGCTATAAGCCTGGTTTCCATTACAGATTTGCTCAAAACTCTTGCAATATTTTATAAATGTAGATTAAAAAAAACTATATGACTGTGTTTCCATTAACCAATGTTATGTGGTTAAAATGTTGTTTTTTTCCTCTCATGATAAGCCATGGCGATGTTGGTAGGTTTACGTATATCACAGCCAACACACTAGCCATTATTTTGAATTGAAGGAGAAGTAGGCATGTATCTTTAGTGAAGTAGCGCGTAGAGCCACTTCTGGAATGCTTCTGAAACGTGCCGTGGAACAGGTAGTATAAACGCAAGCATTGACTAGAGTGACTGTGATCAGCTCCGGTGGCCGCATCAGAGACGTAATGTGCCGCAGACGTGTGCAGTCTAAATAAGGGGTCATCCAAGCATTGATGGCAAGGAAAGACTCTTATACTTGAGAGCAGCCACATATGAGGTGTTTCTCTGAGGTTTTTAAATAATGATCATATGACTTTTCAATCCGATCTCACAGCAATTCTTACATATTTTTCGAGGTGGCAAATTCATAGGAATTTGTATGAGGGACCACACCTAACCTCGCCCCTAAACCTACCATTCACAGAAACCATACAAAATTGTAAGAGTGAGGCTGTACGAATTAGCCACCTCATAAAACATGTACGAAATATTCCTGTTTCGAATTGCCTAAAAAACACCTCATATAAGCGCAAAAAAACTTTTTGCTATATGTGCGAGTTTTTGTGAAATTATGTGTGTTTCTATTGGGCGTATTTTCACTTCGCAATTTCAATTTTGGCAATTTAAAGGGTAGGTTAATGGAACCACAGCTGTGTAGTGTTCTTTAGTGTAAAGAGTGTTTTAAATTGCCCTAGGAATGTTGCTTTTTTATATGAATCTGTGTGATTTAATACATGCAGCTTACTGGAATAAACTTTTATTTTTATGAGTAAATAAATAGATGAAAGATAAATAAGATTTATGGCACAATGCTCTTGCCATAGAATCCAAATGCATTTTGTTACATAAATATGGAACTTAGAGGGATTTCACATTGAAAAAGTTGCAACACAAAAGTAAACTCAAAAGTAAAAATGTTACAGTCCTATAAAAGTCAAAATAAAATGAAGGAAAACTTCCTGTTTGATTCTGTTAAATGATTTGAGGCTTTGCTGGGTGACTTTGCTTGTTTTTAGACCCGTTTATTATTCCTGTGTGGGTTTACACACACAATTTTCTGCATATTTTATATGCATGATGGTATTTAGGGAGAGGTCCAACATTGTAATGAGAAGTGAATGTCAGCTGTGTGAAGTTTGGGTGTGATCAGGCTCACACAGAATCTCAGAGAATCTCCAAAACATCAGGCTAAAAAAATCTTCAGATTCTGTTTTGACCTTGGTATGATCTGTCGCTTTTATGGCGTCGGGTGGACACTGAGTTTGACTGTTAAAATAAAAAAGTTAATCAAAGTTCAAACTTCGTTCAATGTCATGTGCTTTAGAGCTGTGACTGCACCACATTAGAACCAGATACTGTGAAGCAGATAGGGCAACATGGAAGGCCAAAGTCAAAAGGTTTATGCAGGTTTCTCAGCCAAGATTTATCATGCTCTGACCTTGCTGTCAGTTACCTTATCATGGAAACAATGTGTTTTCACTGTGCTTACTCTCCGTACAAGGCCGCAAAGGCAGCTGGATAAAACCAGTAAGTCTTTTGAACTTTTAATCCAATGCAGTTTTCGCTGCCAGATGTATCTATCCTGGCAGAGGAACGTTTAGCAGCAGGCAGTCGAGCCCTTAGAACAATATGTGCCTGTGATATAAGTTTTAGGAGTTAACTTTTTTTAACACCTGGGCCTGGTTCCTGATTCACTTTGCACACTTTGCATGAAATGGTAGAAAAATGAAAGTGCTCTACTTAGTCTAAATATGCAATAAAATGACTCATACCAAAAAAAAAAAAAAAGTACTACAATATTTTTCTTCCTAAAATATGTTTTTAAAACTCACAGCTGACAGAAATTTTTTGAAAAATTGTGTTTTTAATCTTTAATCACATTTACCTGTAGGAACATATTTTAAAATGTACCTACATGTCCACATCAAATGCATTTTAGATACATGTAAATATGACTTGAACAAAATCAGTTTTCCAAGCATGAGCAGTGAGTTTATAGTAAATGTATTTACTATAAACAATAATAAAAAAAAGTGTTCTTTTGGAATTATAGAGTTTTGGATAATATTAACATATACAATATTTGGATTTTTAAAATATATAAAAATGCAAAAATATGATTCTAAATATATATTATAAAATTACATAAAGATTTTATGAATTTATTGATATAACTGAATATATTATTATTATTATTATTATTATTATTATTATTATTATTATTATTATTATTATTATTATTATTATTTTAGATTATTTGTGCCCCTCAGTTAGAATGAGCAAAGATGTTTCTGGTTGAGGAGTCCAAAAAGGCATTCAGAGAAAGACCGCTGGATGCTACTGTAAATCTTGCCTGAGAAGCCATTCCAAACTGTCTGGACAAAAGATTAGAGATGAAATTGTTGAAAAAAAGGTGTGAAAATTAAGTCTCCAGCATGCCACTAAGATGCCTGTTTTCAATTATGGAACCCACCCAAGTATGGTCCCCTTTATTTGGCTGTTTTTCCTGGCGACTACATGACGCTTCTTCTCAATAAATTACCATAGTGTCATCTTAATATACACAACATCACAAAGGATTTAATTTGGGAAACCAAACGGGACGAATACATAGCCTCCAACCGCAGTCCCTTTAAGGGCAAGAAACAGTCATTTAATTTAAGAGCGAAAAAAGAAATATGGATAAAGCTTAAAAAACTAGACAACCTTCTGGCAAAATGAGAATATTTGAGGGTTTTGACCAAAGAAACTGGGATGCTAACAAGAATGTGGAAAATTCCGCCAACATGTTTCTACTCAGTGTGGTGGAAAAGTAATGGGAAATGGGAATGTTACCCTGAGAAGGATAAAAATATAGTTTAATTCTACAGGAGACTATGCTGTATGTCCTTTGCCCTTTTTGCAAATGCTCAGCGGTTAAGAGAGGCAATCTGTGTCTCATTCAGTCTGGATGTTCAAATGGTGAGACAGTAGTTTATTGTAAGCACAGGGTGCAGAGCTGATTTTACTTTAGTAGTGTTGAATCTTGGACAGATTTGAGGTGTACATATGGCTAAAGTCAAGTGCTCTTTATTAAAAACATAATCATCTTTTTCTGTAGGCTAAGGGCCAGATTTATCCTACTAAACAGGGCAAATTAGCGTATTCCATAAAAACGCCGATCTGGGAGGGGAAAATTCTGCGGGTGATTTACTGACAAGGTGCACATGTCATTAAAGAACAAAGACGCAACATCTCATTTACATAATGACCAGCGCACATTTACCAAGAGCAGTGCAAATTACCGCCCTGCTTTAAGACATGTTTTTTGGATGTTCAATAATACCACAAATATTTCAAAAGTCATTTCAATTTAAAATCATTTCAAATCTTCACCAATAATGCAAAGACTGACAGTTTTTTTTATCTCATGTGAATGTCAATAGTATTAACTAAGAGAATAAGTCTCTTTGGATAAACGAACTGTAGTTCTCCGTAGCTGCGAGGCCAGGCACCCAAAAGGATATTCCCTCAATAGTTTGATACAGTCGTCATTCTCCCCCACCAAATCACGAACTAATCAAAACAAATGCAGGAAAGTTGCCACCTAACCAGTCGCTACACTTTAATAAGACAACAATAAATTAAAACCAGTCATACCCGTACCTGAAGTCCACAGATGCCCGCACAACAGTCATCCGGATGAAGCCAATTGTAATGAAACGCAAATGGGAAATTGTTGTCCGTCCGAAATGGTCAGAGCAGCGCGCAGCAAACAGGTGAGGTTTCACAGAGAACACGCTGAGAATGGTCACAGCAGCGTGCAGCATAAAGCAAACAGGCGAGCGTTCACAAAAGACGCGCCAAGGAGCCTATATGCCAGCGCAAATTAATGACGTCACGTAAACTGCGTGTGGGCTTTCAGCTCATTATGCCACACATGCACAGTTTGATAGAGTAGCTTGCTTGGCTCCGGGCTTCTGGCCCTTGTCTTTCTATCTGTTTCTGTATCGTTCCACCTTGACAAAGTCCAGATGGCATCACAGAACAAACAGCTGCTGTGCTGGCTGGGTAGAGCGAGAAAAGGAGAGAGTGGAGACAGACAGGGCAACATTTCATGCATATGATGAGCGTTGATTTGCAAACCCCATTGACCTTGCATGATGTATGCACAGTGCGTTCCTCAAAGCCAATACTATTGCTTCCATTAATCCTATATACCTATCTGCAACTCTTTCATTAAAAGTTATAAATTCACAGAGTTTGCTGTATTTTTCTTGTCAGCTTGTGGTCTAGGTCGAAATTGATAATTGGTATTTTGTCCCTATCTCCATAAGAAGCTATAATTTTCTCCATTCATGGCAAAATTAAATGTCTCCAGTGGGATGTTCGGGTGCAACAGATGTTTGTCCCCCACCGCTGTATACGGTTTTCCATACCTCGTAAACACTCGGAAAACAGAAATGTTGGGGAATTTTAAGAAAGTAAGTACATGCTGGGTCTTGGCAAAGCATATATATGAACAGTAAATCTACGATTTGAGAGGCATTTTAGGAAGATATAATCCAATAAATAAAATGATCACATGGAAAAACAGCATTTCTGTTTGTTAAACAGCCTTTCCCATCACTAATACTAAATATTTCAGCATGTTAAGTGCCAAAGAGATTTCAGAACTACAGCTAAATGGACAGTTTTAAGCAAATAAATAGCTTTGTGTGAGAAAAATAACAAAATGATCATATGGCTTCAGAAGATTGGGAATATAGTTTGCATGTCTTATAGATCACTATTATGCTACTGTTACTGTTATTTTATTATTGTTATTTTTATTTTTTTTTGGGAGCTGTTTGGAATGGCATGAGTGAGAGTAAATGACAGAATTTTCATTTTTGGGATGAAATTAGTTATATGCTGTAAGTGCTCATTTGTTTTGTTGTTAGACTTCATTCTTCAGAATAAACATTTATGGATCATAAAGAAAGCTGACAGTTTCTGCTAAGCATGCATGTTTATAATTATGGGGTGTTTTTGTTCAAATTAGCAAGTAATTGTAGACCAGGCCAGATCGGGCCAGACACTATTAATTGGCAAGTGGATGAGGAGAACCAGTTTCGCCTGGATCAGCTGCATGACACTTTCTATGGATTTTCTTCTGTGGGACTAAACAGGTCAGATTCAGCACGCTCAGTGAGATGAGCTCTATTTGTTTGCATGAAATCAAACTGTCCTGTGAAGTGACACAGTAATCAAACACCTTTTGAAAAGGTCTGGGGAAAATCCGAATAACAACAACTCCAAGTGTTCAACATAAACCAGAAACCATCTTAACACTAGTCTGCCAGCCAAAAATAGAGGTCTTCCCGGATTCTGAAATACTGGATAGCCTGTAACTCCCAGTAAGTCACTGGAGTGTGTTAGGGATGACATATGTGTTACAAAGACTTATATTGCAAACATAGAAAAATCACTAAAACTTGCAGCTGACATATTGAATTGTACTTATGACTTACAGCACTGAGAAATGGATCTAATATAACTTAAAATGATCAAGTAAATTATCACATCTTATTGATCGTGTGTGTGTGTGTGTGTGTGTGTGTGTGTATGTGTGTGTGTGTGCATGTGTCTCTCTCTCTCTCTCTCTCTCTCTCTCTCTCTCTCTCTAAATGACTCTGCTGTCCCAGCTTCTTTAAATGAGCTCTAATGGGCTCTCTGGTGGTCCTAAAGGGTAGAGATCTTTATTAGAAGGTGAAATAATTTGTTTAATGAAGATAAATGTGCTGCTATCAGGAGCCTGCTGAGTCTGGGGAGTGTAAGCAGGCTGGTGGGACAGAAGTGTATGAGTTCATCCCCAGGATATGAGAAATACAGTAACGTGAGAAAAAAAGGGGCTTTCACTTTACTCGTGTTTCACCCACTGCCTTCATATGATGCAAATTGAATTTAGATTGGCATCCTGCTGTAAATATCAAATAGCTCTCACTTACAGTTTGTCTTGATAGATTTCTCATTTGCAAGAAATAGATACTTTTATTGTGCCACTGATGAGTGTAAAATGGATGATGCAACTAAGTGGATGAAAGCTCTGCTGGATTATTAGGTCATAGAAAGAAG
This sequence comes from Cyprinus carpio, assembly GCF_018340385.1. Classification (NCBI taxonomy): domain Eukaryota; kingdom Metazoa; phylum Chordata; class Actinopteri; order Cypriniformes; family Cyprinidae; genus Cyprinus; species Cyprinus carpio. The sequence continues at coordinate 21,084,607 of NC_056614.1, read as the reverse complement.
GATCACTGCTAATCCCACAATTCTGTGCTGCAAAATTGCTGCATGTTCTGAATCACTTGACTGACAGAGCTGTTAAACAAGATTCAAAGCATTTTCTGTTTTGCACAAATCTTAATATGAGCTTATTTAGAAGAGAGAAAGAGCTTTTCGATGTGTTTAAACATGTGGAACTGCTTTTGAGACAAATTCACTCAACACTTTTGTGTGCAGTATTTCAAAATAAAAATCTGCGTCTTATTGACTAACCACCGCAGACAAGTTTAACAGGCTCTGCATGTGCTAACACAAAACAAATTAAACTAAAAATGGCTGCTTTTAATGTAAATTGGGCTTATTATAGATTGCATCTTGTTCACAAAACTGACCTTGCAAAATTAATGTTGCGCTAAACAAAATTTTATTTAAAATTACTTTTTTGTATGTTTTTCTTTTGATTATGGCAGCATTGAATTTGCATAAGAATGTTATAAGAAAACTCTTGATTCAAAGATATACTACAAAGTGGTACATCTATATTCTTTGAGTGTTCAACCTTCATCAGAATTTGCAGACTCAAAGCTCTTCATGCATACCAATTCATGCCTGCTGCTGTGTGTTTAATTTTAATTATAGTGTGTTTAATCAAATGTATTTAGGGCATGTACTGTATTGATGAAAACCACCGTGAGGATAAAGTGATTAATACACACTCCGTTTATTTTAGCTAAGAAAGAATAACAACCTTCCGTCTCTCAAGAGCTTGGAATGTTCAACTTTCATAATTTTCCCCCTCAGAGGCATTTAGCCCAAAAACATTCAGAATTGGGATCCATTATTTACATCGCCTAACTAACGTAGACCTTTGAAGAGCTTTCAAGAAGCACTTAAAAGTTATTTTCCCCAAATTGAAGGAAATCTTGTTAGCGTTTGCCAGTTCATCCAGGACACGAATGGTAACTGCGGACATTTCAACTAGTTTCTCTTATGAAGTGTTGTTAAGCACATTCATTTCCTTTAAATTGCATGCTAATTCTAATGGTTTATATACTTTTTAGGGCTACAGAGTCTGAAAGCTATTGAGGCATCTGGAGGAACTGTTCTGTCTCAGATGTTTTATGAAAACTAAAGACCATGCTTTCATAAACTTATGTTCAAGGGCGTTTATTTCCTTAAAAACCCTGTCACACCACATCTACAGTATATGCAGAACCAGTAAGTTCCAGTGATCTTCGCTGTGAAGTTTTCACCCTTCATGGAAGACTTCCATTATGTCATCCCATTATATCAACTCCAGACATCACTGATCTGTGCTGACAATGGAAAAGTCTTTGTCAGGTTTGCGAATGTGTACATTTTGATGTCAGACTCATAAAGACTGGGTATGGTATGAGTTTAATAAAGTAGTTCCCGTAACAGTTCTGTTACATTTCAATCAATTTTAGATGTGTGTCACAAGAGCACAAGAACATATATACACATAAATATATACAGACAGCCTTCTATTATTAATACACATTTCCATATTAAGTTTACTAATAATATGCTCCTCATTTTGGTCTTTCTGGAAGAAAAATTCCCTTTTAAGTTATGAACAAAATGTTACCCAATAAAAACAGCTGTAGTAGAAAGAAAACAGTTAAAATGTCTTGTGCAAAGAGAGACATCGGCCCTGTTTACAAGACAATGAGCTCAACCCACTGAACTGCAACAACTTCAAATGGTAAGAAAAAATGTTGTGCTTTAATAAAATAAGATGTTAAAAGTTGGTTACAAAAATACTATGTTCAAATATCTACAGATGAATATAGTTCTATGCACATTTATGTATAAATATGTGTAGTTATATACATAATATGTAACGTATTTATTCATTTGGTAAGTCTCCAGCGATTTAAAAAACAGGATAATATAAGACATGTCTGGATATATCTTGTAATAATGACTGGCTGACTGTACTGTTTAACGCCTATACTATTTTAAATAAACCATTTTCTCATTTATCATTTTTTGTGTGTGGCACTGAAAACAAACCACATGTAAAATATAAACATTTCATCCACTTTACAACATTTCTGAATATAATAAACACAGAAACCATTCAACTTTGTGCAGACCAAAGGAAAGATCATTGACTAACCGACCAATTATTCATTCCAAACATTGGTTTTGCCCAGTCTAACTGACTGAGACTCATGGGATATAAGTGTTGCTGCAGAAAGGGCATTGGTCTGAACCCCTCTCTACTGGGTGGGCAGCATTGTAAGATGTGGCTTTCACGATTTATTTCCGTTTTGTTCCTTTGAGTCAGCAGGGGCAGACCACACTGTGACTTACATCAGCCGGTAAACCTGGACACCGCTGACATGTCGACTGGACCACAAGCAGACACTGAGTGAATGAGAAAGTGAGTCAGTTCCTTCATCTTGGTTGGCACAGTAAATTTCTTATTTTGGAAAGAAAATTCTGTATGCTACCGAGTATTGCAAACATCAGTACATGAAATGGACTGGTAAGAAAATTCTGTATGCTACCGAGTATTGCAAACAACAACAAAAAAGACCACACAGCAAATGAATAAATTTCTTCTGAATAATAAACAAAATTTAAGATGTATGTGTTTGCAGATAATGTCTTCTTTAATATGTCATAAATATTAGTGTGTAGAGAGCTATAAAGAGCAGCTGGGTTCAGAAGTAAAAATCCCATTGATTTTCTCCTTAGGCAAAGTGATTTTTAATGTTTACTTTTACTAAGCCCTAGTGTAAGCTACAACGATGTTAACTAATGAATACATGGTTTTTGATAAATGGTTGTTAATAGGTTGTTAATAAATAATGTGTGTTTGATTTTTGTTAATCAATCAGCCCACATTATTTTTAAGTTCATTTTTAATACAGTGGGATTCCTGGTTAGAAAACTACATTACCTGTAGTTCTACAAAGAAATCTCCAAAAATCAGGTAATCATAAGTAAATTACTGCAAAACAATATTAAGTATAAATAACTAAAAAATTATTTTGCTGTGATTTGCTTATCATGGTTATCTGCATTATATCTATCTATCTATCTATCTATCTATCTATCTATCTATCTATCTATCACCATTTTCTATGGAAACAGTGTTACATTCATTTTTATATTAATGTTACTATAATGTTGCAGTGTTGTCTTGCTGGGTTAATTGTTTTGTTGTTTAGATTTTTATTAACAGTGGCATTGAAATAACATACAGTACAAGAGAAATTACAAAATAATTGAAATTCAATATTTAATGTCCACGTATTTATTTAGATAATGTTTAGTTGGCGAGTTCAGTCAGTTCATTGCGACCTCATCTTGGCTTCTTTTAGGCTTATTTACATGTTTTGCTGCTTCCCTAAAAGTATACATGAGCTATGTGTACTTTACATAGCTATGGACAACCAGAGCAATGGAAATAATGCATCTGCACTAACCACAAAACATGCCACTTCCTTACTGGTCGCTGTCTCAGCCACCATAATGAAGCATTGCAATATAAAACATTCTCCAAGAGTGTATCTTTCCCTAAGGCTTAACATAATTTTTTTTTTTTTTTCAATGTGCTGCTCTGTCTGGCCCTAAGTACTGGCGCCTATCACACAGCTGTGAAAACAGTCTGTTTAAGTGGATTTCACAATTTGCAGCGGAAAATCATTTCATATTTCTCACACCTGCTTGCGTATGTAAGTCTGTGAGTGCATGTGAAACTGTGTGTATGTTTGTGCCAGCATTTCACTGGAAGCGAACCAGATAGACAGATGAAAGGTCTGATCTGGTGGAGCTAAGTAGCGAAAGAGCAAACCCTTGAGATGCTCTTCTGATGTTGTGAAAGACCCTGCTAGTGTACACGGGACAGAAAGAGTCCATTGGCAGTGCAGAAAGCATATTTTCTTGTCTAAAGCCCAAATAAGATTAATATTAATAGGTCTGCTATGAAAATTACTTTTCTTCCAGTAAAGATAGAAGTATGATAAACCATTGCCAGTTGGGTGAAGCTCAGAGCATAACAGTCAAGATATGGTTTTGTACCCTGCAAACAGTTTCCCATACCATAATGCAACTGAAAATAGATCACCAGACACAAAAAGGCTGTTTTACAGCATGTAAAAACTTTAAACAGCACTGCAAATCCTTTAAGGGTTAGCTTTGTTTTCCAAATAATATTTCTAAAATCCTGGAGTGAGAGAAATGTATTTATACTTAAATATAAATTTAAACATAAATGTATAAACAAGTGAGAAGAAAAATGGCTGTGTCATAAGGCAAAAACATTTATTTTCTTAAAATAATTTAATAATTTAATAGATAAAATCTATGAAAGCAAATCTTAATCTCTTACAAATTTTTTCTCAAGTAAATGTATCTTTTCGTTATGATATTTAGATATTTTTATTGCGAGATCTACTGAAAAATCTAAATTCTGATTGGATGAGTTGAATCTGAAGCTGCAGGCTCTATTAAAACTGCAAATTGCTGCGTTGTTTGGCAACCACAAACAGCCTAATTAACTACATTACTTGCCATTAGAATTATTCTGATTATTATCATTATATGACATTTGTTTTTTTTATCATTTTGCACTTGTCAACCTTTTATAAAACAGTGTGCCTAAGAACACGCACTAATAAAATCTCTGGCCTCAAGTGACTTGTTGTTTTATTCTAATATGGTGCAGTATAATCATAATCAGCTCTGATATGAATGGCCTAGTTTCTGTAAGATTAAATCTTCTGAATCACCCTGGTTTAGGCAGCAGTTTATTGACCCTTAAAGGAATAGGTCACTAAAAAATGAAAAGTCACTAAAAATATACTCCCCCTTAGGCCATCCCAGATGTAGATGAGTTTGTTTCTTCATCAGAACAGATTTGGAGAAATTTAGCATTACATCACTTGCTAACCAATTAATCCTCTGAAGTGAATGGGTGCCGTCAGAATGAGAGTCCATCACACAAACATGGCCAAAACATCACAGCTAATTCATTTAGATTGGATGTATTTCTTAGAAGGAAACAGCAGAGCCTCTTTCTTTAGTGCATGTAGGCATGCATGCATAGCTGAATGCAGCATGTGTCTGCAAATCTCTTCATCCAATATTAAATACAGTTTTTAGACAACAATATCACTGCCACAGCATGATGTACATCAATGTTCATGGTGCAACTTATTATATTCATCGAATCTAAGGTGGATAATCAGTCTATGGAACAAAACTGAAAGGATTATTAAGAGCAGAGCTTTTGCAAAACCAACATCTCTTGGGAGAAGATTTTGCTAATGAATGCAAAGCTCTGTGGGATAGATGACCCTTGGTTAGGTGTGACTGTTCTGTGGCTGAATGTATTGGCCCCGGTGTTATGTGATAGTTCTCCAGGCGACTGTTAAATGAGGGATTTCCTTTCAGGTCAGTGCGCCTGGTGATGGGCCTGTGGCCAGGAACCCAGCAGGAGATAAAATCAGAACAAGAGCTGTATCCGTACAACTCTGTGTTTGACTGTATCCTTCCAGCCAAGCACTGAGCGGTCAATCTCAGCGCCTTTCTATCAAAGAATAGTGGCAAATAAAGACATTGCAGCCTTAAAAATAGGAAGAAAGGAGCAGTGATGGAGGTACCATTGACAATTAAACACCATTTCCAACTTTAAATATTGAGGTGTGTTATATATTAAAGTTGACGTGTAGGGCATTTTGCCCAATTTACTGAAGTACATTCCATTCAAATGTTCAGGGTCAGTAATATATATATATATTTTTTTATTGAGGTGTATATATATATATATATATATATATATATATATATATATATATATATATATATATATATTTTTTTAATGATAGAAAGAATGCATTATATTGATCAAAATTGACAGTGTAGACATTTATAATGTTACAAAAGTACACTATTATTTTATTTTATGTGTATCACGTTTTCAACAAAAATGTTAAGCAACACAACGTTGATAATCATAAGAAATGTTTCTTGAGCACCAAATCAGCATATTAGAATAATTTATGGATTATGTAACAATGTAGAATTTCTGTTTTGTCATCACAAGAATAAATTATGTTTTAAAATATATTAAAATAGAAAACAGACATTTTAATTGTAGTAATATTTCACAATGTATTTTTAAGCAAATAAAGAAATAAAAACTTTTGAATGGTTTTGCATGTGTGTGTGCCATATGTAATAAGACATATTTCTGAGTGAAGCTGGACAAGAAAATTATGAAGGAATCAATTTTATTCATCAGGAATTGATTGAATAGTGAAAAATGGTCTCTTTATGACCAAAGCTCGTAAAGAAACACATTTTCCATGATAATGCTATATTGCAGAAACCCTGGTGATTTCTAGTCATAGTATTGGATTTTTGGGAATATATATTTCTATAAAATTTGCTAAACATTATTACAGGGAGGGGTTAAAAGTAAGAGGGCTTCTGATGAAAAATTATAAATATAAACTTTTAGTAACACTTTAGTATAGGGACCAATTCTCAATGCCTATTATTAACATATTGGCTGTTTATTAGTAATTATAAAGCATATTCTGCATGGCCATATTCCACATCCCTAATCAGACCCAATACCTAAACTTAACAACTACCTTACTAACTAATAAGCAGCAAATTAGGAGTTTATAGAGGCAAAAGTCATAGTTAATAGTTTGTTAATAGCGAGAATTGAACTAGAATCAAGGGGTATTGATTTTAATGAATTAAATATGTTAAATAGTTAAAAAATATGATTGTTTTACCCCTTATCTTCCCTTTGTGGGTGAGCCCATGCACACATTGATTTGAGCGACATTCATAGCTACTAAAATCAGGAGAGTACATGCCTCCAAACACTTTCCAAATGGTTTCAGTTTCAACTTAACCTCAGCCTTCACCTCAACTGATATGTTCACAATGTGTTCACTTTGTGACAGCTGCATATCAGCACAAGCCATGCCTTCTCAATCCTGACAATTTTAAAGGATGAACTATTGGACAGCTCTCAAATACATGTGTTTTTGGTCTTTCTACACCCTGTTGTCTTCGTGACCGGTTCATCAATACTTTCCTATCCACACAAGGGAGTGGACATAAAACTGGTTCCATTGGAAGAATGTTTTTTTGGCTTGAGATGATAAACAGGATTATAAGCCCACATTGAGTGCTTGTGTCCCAGGTCTGCTTTAGAGGGATCCAGACTGGGGCCTTTGGCACCAGAGCCGCCTCATCAAACACTCCTGGGACACAGCCTTGAGGCCAGAGAGAGGAGACCAGGATGTCCAGCAGACTTTACTAGAATCATCTTCTCCACAGGGATCACCATCACAAGCCCCAGATGCCTCTGAATATCGGAAGCGAGGAAACAATATGCTGCAGTTCTCAGGCAAAATCGAACGTTTCATTCCCACGAAGGTTAGTAGTGAAGAAACCTATCATTTCTATCCAAAATTACACTGACCAAAAATGATGTCATTTTCACTCAGAAATTGCTTGTTTGTTTCAATAACACTTACGAAGAAACGGATAGTAACACACTGAATTAATTGTGAAATCTGTAAGTAGAAAAACTGTAATCATGTTTTCTTGTAAAACTCATAAATTATATTTATAAATAATAATTTAAAATCAATCAATATTTTCTCCAAAATACAATATGAGGGGTACAAGCTGTCAGGAATTCTACAGTATGACAATATGCTATCATGATGCTAGAGTTATAGAAAGAGTTGTAGAAAGTAGAAAGTAGTAGAATGAAGTAGGTTTAGTTGACTTGGATCAGTAGGCCATCGACTAGAAACCAATCAGAAGACCTTACACACCAGCAACAGCCTAGCAACCAATCAGAACCAGCAGGAATGATAGTGATTAGCGTGATCAGCGGGCTGATTATGAGGAGCAGATGGGTAATAGTTTGACGGTCACGCCTGAGTATGTCAGCTCTGTTGTGGTTAGGACGGTCAGCTTCACCAACCCTAATAACAAACGCTCATTTATTAGTGATTTAGGGAAAGGGAGGAACCTCAGACCAGAAGCCTGAGGATGGAGAGATTACAGCAGATGGCTTCCCCAGGATTCTGTCCTCAGTGGAAACTGATATACAGGTGCCAAGAATCATGCACTCAGCAGGATCAAAGATGAACAAAAAAAAAAGCAGTTTTCATTCCTTTTTCCTTTCAGCCAACTGTGAAGTGATAGACATCATTGTGCAAACCAGTTTAAAGAAAAGCAAAGCATATTTTTGCCAATGCATAAGAGATATGTAAGCCTATATAACAGATGCATAAGAGAATAATTGACAGAAATTTATAAATTAGATGCAGGTCGCCAGCCACACAGGGTAATATTATTGACAGTGTTTTTATTATTTAATAAACAAATATACAGATTAAAAACTGTAGATTTAAAAATCATGACTGTAAATTATTTTACTATGATTTTCACTGTATTAAAAAACTAACACTGATTGGCAATCATATTTAATGAACTGCTTTGTTCATCTTGATCATTTAAAGTAGGCTATACGCTGATATTATGGAAAAACTGTGCATTCTGGCCTAAAAAATGAAAAAAGAAAGAATGTTGACCTTTACATAATGTCAAGTTCTTTTCACGTTTTTACACATCTGCAGAAAGAGAACTTTATTTATGTAAAGATATATGCATGTTCAGCTCAGTATTTCACAGATTCTTATACAGGACACACCAGAAATTTCAAATGCAATATATAATATTGCACTTAGTAGACCTACCACCGTTTTCCACCAACCACTGCTTTCCACTCCAAGCTCCATAACACTAAATCAACTCATATGCACCTTGGGTGTGTTTTTACACTTTTACTTATGAAAGCATTTGTAGCAGCAACACCTTCAATCGGAATGCAGAGAAACATCTGCTGCTGATGCAATTTTCAAGTTAGGCTAGGTGTCTTAGTTTTGTAGCAAGCACTTACAGCATGCATCTGTGTTCAATTGATTCAAAGGGAGAATATGCTGTTTTAAAAGTTTAGAAAGTGAAATAAAAATTTTAGAATTAACCACAGAGTTTTAAAGGTGGTAAATCTATTTGCAAAGTTTTTGCAGATCATTGACAATAGACTAGTCTTTAGAGAAAAATGTAGCTCTAAACTGAGTTGAATAGAGGAGTGTCAACTATTGTTATTTAGCGCCATCTTGTGGATTAAAACACGGATGAAGACTGATATTATTTAGCGCCATCTTGTGGATTAAAAGGAGTATGGCTGTACAATCTTGTCTCAAATAGCCTTCTTAAATCCATAATTTTGTTGGTGGTAAACTGTGCCGTTTCATTTTGTATTTGGCTCTTTTTTGATCCTTTGGTCACTTCTACCTCAAAACTGTCAATCAACACTGTCTGCAAGCAACAGAAGCTATTTCATTCATATGGGCTCATTATCTTGGTTTTAGAGCCTCTGAGGACCCTTTAATAACAGATAATACTTCAGCATGTGTCCATCAGGTGTGTTTTAATGAGAGCTGTTAACAGATTTATTGTCCATAAAGTGCATGTTTTTTGTGCCCAATTCTGACCCCCTGCTAGATTATTACCCCCCTAGTATTGGTAGGTTTAGGAGTAGGTTTGGAGGAGGGGTTAGGATTAGGGTTGGGGTTAGGATTAGGTAGCGATTTGAACGAGAGGGGGGAATTATTTGGCAGGGGGTCAAAATTGGGCACAACACCCCAAGTTTATTATGAATAAGCGTCCAAACGAACCGATTCACAATTGATTTGAACTACCGCACGCCACAGGTTGGCAAATAAAGAAAAATCCTCCTTACTAAATGAAGAATAATAATTTATTACTTATAAAAAGTTGAGATGATGGGTTACATATCAGACATACTATTTACAGTGAAAATAAGTAGTGATGAAAATAACAACTGAAGTAAAATCATTCACATTAACATTATGGTGACATATGATTCATAGAGGGCTATATGAATATAGAGAGATATATTTGCACAGTGCTTCAGATTAAAAGTTAAATTATGTACATGGGGTTTGTAAATGGAAATCCCCATCACAGACTATAGTGCCACCCCCGCTATAATGTGTGTATCGTTGGTAGGCTCTGTTTTGGTGTCTAAAGAATCCAAACTGGTTGGTGCGTCGTCCTGTCTGCTGACTTTGTGTGAAGGGCAGAAGGGCACATATTTGGTCCATGTGAAGGAGGAGAGGCAGCTATTAATTCCAAAGGGCAGCCCGTACACGTCATCACTTTCTAAGGTGTTGTCTGACTCATTTTGGTGGGCCTTGTTCCATGCAATAATACCTCGTTCACGTTTTGTTCCTGCCGGAATAATAAACAGACTGTTATTGCAGAGTCTCAAAAGTTACTTGATGAGTCAGATTTTATTAATTTACAAGGTTATAATTGTTACATGTTCACACATAAAGCAAAGGAGAGAGGCATGGAGTATCCTCCTTATTTTTCAGTGCAGAAGTAAGCTGTTTTCTGGTAACGTGTTAGACTTCTGGCTCATAAGCCGTCGTAGGGAAATAACAAGAAGAATAACAAAGTGCAGTAAACGGTAAAACTGTTTGCACTATAAACCATTGTGTTCATAATTAAGATAATACATTAAAATAATATGGTAAATCACACAAAACAGCTGGAAGTGGATGACCCAGGAAACCAGACACATTCAGTTTACACATGGCTGCGCCCGCTCTTATGGGAAAAATAAGGTGGATAGTGAAGCCATATTAAAATGATATCTATGGGTAAAAGGAGTAATGCTCTAAATTGAAAATTTTTTGGTTTGAATATCAGTAAATGTCTTTATCTGTGTGTATTAGGAATAGGCATAGTTATTGAAGCAGATTAGCAGAACTCACCAGGTATTGTGTTATCAAGGAGAAATCCAAAGAATCCTCCAACAAACATACTGGTTGTCAGTAGCACTTGAAGTACATGGTCCAGTTCAACAACTCCTAATACAAGAAGTAAGACAGCAAGCAGTGTGTTGACAGCAGATGTGTCTGTATATAAAGCGTCTGTAGCATGTGCTTTTCCAATACAGATTATAGTTAACATACCTGTTGCTATGGATGTGGGGTTTTTCATTATCCAGTTGGGAATAGCAAGCCCAGTGAACATGGAGAATCCAAAGATGAAGATGTTGCGCGAAGAGTTCATGTCTGTATACTATTAATAATGGAAATCAGTCATATTAATAATATTTTATATATATAGGTAGGTGCACAATGTGAGCACTTCATTATCCCTAATGTGTAGCTTTTTGCATTAACCATAATGTTTTTACCTGTAAATTTGAAACACCAGCAGCCATAATGACCCCGAACATGACCAGAAACATTCCTCCAACAACAGGTGTTGGCATTGTAGTAAATATGGCTCCAATTTTTCCAAACATTCCCATTATAATCATTACAAAGCCACTGCACACAATCACCATGCGACTGCCAACCTGCAAAAGATAAAAGGTTTCTCTCGATTAGTGTCATAGTTTCACAGAAATTGTGCCAAACATTCTCTCTCTCAAAAAAAGTAGTGTTGCCTACAGTATCAGATCAAATTAATTTTGACTAGTAAAACTTATTGTGAAACTTTGTACCTTAGTGATACCCAAGGCTCCTATGTTCTCACTGTAGGAGGTGGTTCCGTTGCCTGTTCCCCAGGCACCTGCCAGCAGACACCCGATGCCTTCCATGGCAATGCCTCTGTTTATGGCATGTCTGGGAGGTGGTGGGGCGCCAGATAATCTGGCACAGGCATGATAATCCCCCAATGACTCAATCATGGATGATATGACCCCTGCCAGGATTCCAAAAACTCCTGCCAGACTAACAGTTGGCACTCCCCATTGACCTGGGAATACAGTTACATAGCCATAAATAAACCATGATATGGATTATGATTGCATATAATAGATAATGGTTCCTGTAAAATACAGCAATGACCATATAACCATATACTGGGTCTTAATTGTTTTGGTTATATACCCGGATAAGGAAATCTGAACCAAGGCGCCCTGCCCATAACATCTCCTTTAATGTCAGTTCGAGCTAGATAGCCATATTTATCAGGGTCTGAGGGCAGGACATTGTAGATCGTCAGAAGGTGGCAAATCAACCAGGACAGAGAGATTCCTAGCAGGACCTAAGGAAACACACCTTGCTTATAAAAGTAGTTTTATGGAACATTAATGTTTAGAAAATGCATTTTACCAAGACTTACAGGCAGAATCTGAAATATGTAAATCCTGCTGGTGTGAAACTTCTTGGCTTTGCTGTATTTGGGGAAGGGGATGGAAATATGGCGAAGATACTGCGAGAAAATCACAATCAAACATGTCGTCCTGTGGAGGAAAATAAGACTGTGTTATGGCTCTGTGTCAGATTAGGTTTAAAAGAACATGACATGTCCAGAGATTATATTCAGCACTATACCATCTTAAACTGTAATGTTTCATATTGGCTACTACTGTTGTGGGAACATTATTGGGGAGTAACCAACTAAAAGTCAAAAGACTACAAACTTAAAGGTGCTGTATGTAGGATTGATAACGAGTGGTTGAACTAGGTATTGCAGTCCAAATTCAAAATATTGGAGAGTTTTTTCACCCGGCCCCTCCTCCTCAGACTTGACACACGCAGGTTGCCAGATTGATGACACAAACAGGAACGAGCACACTTGACGATGAATGAAATTAAATACACTGTGTTTTCCGCCAACTGGCAACCCGTGGTGCTGAAATACAATTGGGTAAACTGGCAGTGGGCGGGTTTCACAAACCAAAACAAAGTCCAAGATTCCGGCCCAGAACGCACATTTTCAGAGGAGAATAACTGACTGTAGCATTGTTTTTCAGATACACAAGTATGTTAACTTAGCATGTTTCTTAAATACCTGCAAACATATTATGGTATTTTTATACTTTAGTAGAGTCAAAATCATCAAAACATACAGCACGTTTAACTACAGTATTCAGTTAGTGAGCGGAAAGTCAAGGCTAAAATCATGTATAGTGCCTGGGTGGTATAAACAGTCCATGTTGGACAGTCTGATACTTTCTAGTGTACTAGTTCTCTTGGTTGATTCATATATGAACCATTTCACAAAAAATGATTCACAGGTTTGAGTCCGTTTATATACTATTTTGTTTTTGATCACCTTAAATGTGGTTGCTTGTTTGTCCAAAATCAGTAAAATATGTGCAGTGTAGTATATAATACAAAACATGTATATGCCAAACAATGCTATTTTTTAGTAATTTGATGTAGTTATCTACACTAAAAGCAAAATATAAAAAAGTTTTTAAACAATATTCTTTACTACAGTCTACCTACTTCAGAATTGTATTGATGATAATTAATTTAAGAAGTACACACATGGAAGAGATGCCCCAGTGGTGTCCCGCGTTCATGCCAGCGGAGTCAAACAGTGATAGGCCGATTAGTGAAATAGTTGGTGCAATGGTCAAAGGGCCAATGAAACGCATGAAGAGGCCAATTAGACCGGAAAATCCCACTAGCACTTGGAATAGGGAGCCCACCATGATCGAGCCTTGGAGCTGTGGAGAGATGAAAACAGAATCTGAATTTTAGCATTATACAATAAAAAATATTATTATATATGTTGTGTTGATCTAATAAGATAATATTGAAAATCTATGGTCAAATAACTTTCCATCCATCCAAATATGCAGTGCCCCAAAAATTATGAATTTGGCTGGGTTAGAATATAAAATATTAAGCCATGTTATCACACAATTTGCAAATAAGTGATGCTATTCTCGCTATTCACTATTTTTAATGGCTATATGAAATCAGTTTCCTTCAAGTGTCCAGTTTAGGAAATTTAGCGTCCATCTAGCCATTTTATTTTTTAAATGTAAGTGTCTTTTTGCTGAATTTTTTTTTTTTTTTTATTTTTTTTTTTTTTGGCTGAGCGTTAATTATTGCAATGAATGCTACATTTTAAAGTGTTTTAAGTGTCGAAATATATTCAGAACCACTCTACATATGTTCATTAGTCCTTACATCGACTATCAGGTACTGAGATACTCACCACTTGCATTCGGCTTTGCCAAACATTAATGAACTCAGGTGAGGAGGTGTTGACCAGGCTGGCGTTCTGTGTCCAAGCTGGACAGGTCCATTCAGGCATTGATAGCAAAGCCATGCTGGGTGACAGGAGAGTAAAAGTTCCACCCTGGAGAATGGGTAACCTTGCATTAGGAAAAAGAAGAGCTTTGTCACCAAATGTATAATTGTTGTTGTTGTTTTTGTTCAATAAGTACAAAGCTTCTTCCGACTTTTAATATTGAGATGTGTCAAGTTTAGTATCTCATTCTCAACCCTTCCTGATTCCTCTCTAAAAGCCAAGCCAGGCCATAAAGTTATTGTATGTTGTTAATAGTTAAGATTTATGGCACTGTTATAGTATAAAATGATTTTATTGTACAAGTTAACATCTGAGGTGTGTGTGAGTTTACACTGCAATCTTGCACTGAATCAGTTACACCTACAGAAAGCAATGGTTTTGGGAGTATTAAGACATATTTTCTTGATATTTTCAAAACCACTCCCAAATGGTTTTGGGAGTATTAAGACATATTTTCTTGAACTAATACAACAATTTCACTGCTTCACACAAAAGGGAGCTCCACAGCTGAGAGGCCTGAGGAATGTGGGTTTAAAATGTACTGAACTTCATGGTAATAAGATGGAAAATTCCTAATCCTATTATGGTTTTTAGATTCTACAGGAATCACTCTGACCAAAGTCCTACATATTTTTGCTTGTACATAAGTAACAGACTGATTTAGATTAATTACGTTTGATTAGTATAGAAGTTAATGCTCTTGAAGATCTGTAAAGATAACGTTTAGGATATCTTTGGCCTGTTATTCAGGTCAAGTAGCCCTAAAAAGAGCGCAATACGTCTTCAGCCTTAAACAAGCAGAGGCTTATCAGATGGTGAAAACATTGCTACGCCTACATTATTCACACTTTCCTAGGTCAATGAACCCATGGATTGAATGTTTGGATTGTTGTCCTGGGAGATAATTTATGTGGAACCTGCCTCAGAAAATCAAGGCAAACGTATAATAAGTAACCACAAAACAACCCTGATTCATGAAGATGATCAAAACACAGTGTTTCATTGTTTAATTACACCTCATCCTTAAAATATTGTTTACACATCATGACATATCTTCTTACTAGGTGAGCTGACCTTGGCCTTGGTTCTGGCACTGTTTTTGAATTCTGATGTTTCCCTGTGAAACATACAATTTTGCCAAGAGCGATAAAAGCAACCATACCTCACTCCAAAAGTGACCTGCAGTAAGGTGCACACCCCAGACACAAAGAAAATAGTGCTGATTAGGTGACTTTGCGTGAGGCTGTCATGTTGTAGACAGAGGCCCTGAGACAGTATCAGAGGAATGGCTATGATGCCACCAAAAGCTGTAAGATAGTGCTGTCAGAGAAACAGAGACAAATTGTTATGCAAGTTCTTTCTGTGACTTACTAAACACATATATACAGTGAAGTCTAAAAGTTAAAGACCACTAGTTAAAATGCTTTTATTTTGCATAATTTATAGACATCATACTATCAGTATATCAACACCTTGAATTAAAAAATATGGGTTTTATATGTTCCCCTTCTGCTTTGATATCATTAACATCTGAAAGTACACATGATGACTACCAACTGTGCACATGATCAATCTTACAAATTTGCTAATTTAATTTAAAATAGTGCCGAGTGTTAAACCTGTAAAGCTATTATATCATATTTGATGCATTCATTTTCCAAGGCCTTTGAATTATCAACATAATACGAACACTGCTGAAAAGTTAAATATTTAAATATCATCTGCTAAATCATGTTATTTGGAGAGTGACATTTGATATTTACTGTACAGTATATGCATTTTATGCAGGCAGTCTATACTGTCATACAAAAATCTCTTTTATTTACATTACAAGGTGTCAGCTATACACAGGTATATCTAATTTCAGCTTACTTTTTGTCCATTTAAATAATAACAACTGCACTAAGTTCCATATTTTTGCTCAGTTTGGGCTTCTGAAAAAATTTGGGTGTTTTCTCTCCATGAGTGTATAAGCTTCATATTCTCAGCTTCATACTATATGGGCCATTAAAAATAATTTAAAAATCTCAGATTTTAAATGTGGTTTTAGATTTTTGAAACACAATGTACACTGAAACTGTTTTTTTGCGCCAATTCTATATTGGAATTGTTTTTTTTTTGTACTGATGAATACAGTGTTGTTCATAGTGCACACTCTAATCAAGACTGTCTGATGATAAATTCTATCATACAAATCCAACATATTCAACACGGGCAGATGTGTGTGTGCCACTTACCTGAATTCCCAAAAAGATGCAAAGGTACCACGGTGGAATATCAGTGACACAATATGCCAGCTTGCCACTGTCTCCCTCCTCTGAGAAACGATCACTTCCATTTTCATTCTCCGGTAATTCACAGAAATGGTCTACACCATCAACCTAAAGTTAAAAAAAAACAAAAAACATCCAGTTTCTGACCTAGCAGTTTTCAATCAACAACCTTTCCTAATTTTATCAATTTCATGTCATTATATAAATATAATTGCACATATAAATTGCAAAAAAAAAGAAAAAAACAATAACCTCTTTCACTCTCAAGAGTGTTGCTTTTTATGATAAAGATTTAAACGTTTTTTGATTGATCAATATGCAAAAATAGCTATTTTTTCATACTTTTTGTAAATTAAAAAGCATGAGCTGTAAAACACACACACACACACACACACACACACACTGCTCCAGTCCACATTCCAGTTACTAAAACATTGAGCATGACCACAATAACAAACACATGAGTAACACATGCATTATCAAAAGTGATACGAATCTTTGGTTACAACACCATTGATAGAAATTATCACATGCCATAGATTTTTATAACTGAATTGTGAATTTAAAGATCTTATAACTTGACTGCAAACTGACGTAACTTTGATTTACACAATGAAAACAAGACCCATTACACACCAATGATCACAGTACATTCAAATGTAATGTTCCTATATTCAATCTGTCTACTTCCAGAAGCTCTAAGGCTAATTTAACAAAGAAATTAGCAATTCTACCCAAAATTTATGTCTATTTTGAGGTTACTCACAGTAAATGCATAGTTGTCCAATCCGTCACTGGTTTTCTCCGGAGCCATGAGTGTGGAGGCAGGAGACAGTGTAGAATTCTAAATGTGATCTCTAATAAGACAGAGGGCAAGAGCTAGTTAAGGACAGCATAAAAAGAAGAGACGAGAGAAGAGAAAGGAGGGGTAAAAACAGAGACACGGGACAGGGTTTGGGGATTCTGCTGCTGATTGTAAATGCTATGGGACCCATCAGCTGCTCATGTGAACTCAATTACACCACAACTAACAGGCAGCTGACCAGAGCCACGTGCTGCTCTGTATTCTGGCTTAGGAATACACACTAACACACACAGATGTGTGTATGTGCACCAGTGCATTTGCATGCATGTTAATCACCTTGCAATTCATCTTCAAAGTCTTTCTTTCTTTCTTTCTTACATTCCTTATTCAAAAAAAAAAAAAAAAAAAAAAAGAGAAAATAATTTATTACTTATTTTAGGGCAAGGGTCCTTATATGTTGTTTATTGCCGGGTTTACATAGTAACTTGGCTGCAGGTTTAATATAGTTAACTAAAATTTAAAGCTTGAAAAAAAAGTTAAAGTTACATTTTAGTTTCTTAAAATAAACATAAAATGAAATTAACTTATTTTATTTCAGCTAATTGCCAAAGCAACATTTTTTTAACATTTTCCTTTAGTTTAACTTGATGTAATAAAATAGTTCAAACAACTTGAATAAATTAAAAAAATTATAATAATAATAATAAAAACACTGACATATTTAAAACAAATTTCAAACACAAAAATAACTGAATCTTTAAGTAAAATTAGAATGGAAACAAAATATAAAAATATATTTTGAAATTTTAATTACAGTAAATTTATTGTAATAAAAAATCCAAAGATCCACAGTACAAATAACATGTAAACATTCTATTCCCATAAAGTTCAAAATTTTTTTGCTAAGATTTTAATACACTGCCTTCAGCTTATTTTGCAGGACATTCAAGGTATGCATGTAATATTTACATTTTAAATGCTGAATTACTAAATTATATATAGCCTACAGTGTGCATTCTACTTTTTATACCAATATGTGGTAATGTTATTGTTTTTATTGAATCTTATAATAATTTGTACTGGCAGTATTACTGCAATGGCTCTCAATTTACCCCATATGGCATGACAACTTTTTTGTAGTCAAGTCTTAAGTTACGTGCCTTCAAAAATATTTTACTAGAGTAAAACATTACTAGAGTACAATGTGTGACAAACAACCATTCTCCTCCTTGCATAAATTATTTAATATGCTTAATGAATGTACTGCAGAGAATAATGAACATGAGCAGGATTTTACATTCCGGTAAAGCTTTCTAAACCAGGACTTCCCGAATACTATGCATCACATGTCTCTCATTTTGTAGATTTATTTGAGATAGTGACAGCACAAACCTAATCATCCAATCATTCTTTCATCAGATCCACCCACTGAATGTCCATTTGGGCTACTACTTTTAGAGATCAAATCATCCTGTGACCATTTCTTTCATTAGACCATTAGAAAATATTAAGACATGCCATGTACTTACCTTAATGGGCATTCCTCGGACGAAATGAATCCCACTGTTTTGAAAGTAGTTAATGATTGTGAAAGGAAGTTTTCCAGATAATGCACATGTGCTCTTTGACCTCTGCACACACATGATGATGTGCTTGATTTCCTGGCCAATCAAATTATTGTGCTTGAAAACTTGAGACCAGTATGTGTGCCACACTGTCTGAGAAAACGAAATCACATGCAGGCTGGTGAAATCTGACATTCAGAAGTACAGTGTGTCATGAGGTCTTTTTCTGAGCCTGTTCGCTTCTTCCTCCATAATGTACTTAGACATGCTTCATTCTGGATAAGGAATGTGTCACATTTAATGTTACATTCAGCTGAAGTGTGGCAGAGACTAAAGAAAGTGTGTAGCAATTATTATCAAATATTTCAGTGATCATTGATCATCTCAGTGGCAGTTGAAACACAGTTATTTACAGTTTCACAGCTATTAATAATAGATATAGCTATTTGTTTGTTCTTTAGACCAGCTTCATGTCTCGACTATAGAAACTTGTATAGTTTGTTTGTTCTATAGACCAGCAACGGTCTCTGATGTGAACAAGGAACTTCAGAACATTCTGATGAAGCACAAGACTGCAAATCGAATCATCATCCATGTGGGGAAGAATGATATTCGGAAAGAGCAGTCAGAACTCCTTAAGAAGGACTTCAGTGAACTCTTTGAAACACTTCGAAGACTCAAAGTTCAGTCGTTCATCAGTGGACCACTTCCAGCAAGGGGAACAAATATGTTTTCACGGTTGCTTGGGTTGAACACATGGCTACAAAGATATTGCAATATAAAAGGAGTGAATTTCATCGACAACTTCAATCTGTTCTGGGGCCATAGACAACTGTTTAAACCGGATGGCCTCCACCCTAACAAACTTGGAGCTAGAGTGCTTAAGGACAATATCTACTTCTGCTTACGCCATCCTTCAGCAGAGTATGTCAATTCATTCAGCACACACACACCAGGTCCGAGTCATCATGTGGTTGACATATCCCACAAGGACACTGATAACACCATCCAGCCACAACAAGCACTGCTGATGGACACTATCCTGGCTGAGCCCTGCCCACAGAGCTCCTCACAGACAGACTGTAATGTATCAAAACAGATACAAGACTCAGCACCCAAGGACGACCTTCTGGAAAACAGCCAGGGAAGCCAGGGAATCCAGGACAACATATCACAGTCACTGGAAACACCAGAGACACAGCCCCTCTCACCAGACACATTATCCCTCTCTCCAGCATCTCCACTTCTGTGCTTCTCACAGAAAATGGAGGAATTGGTGTATGCTGGGACTAAACTCTCTCACCTCATTCGCTGCAAGCCCGCAAATATCACCAAAAAAAACAGCGGGCCCCCCAACCACCAAAGCCTGTGGGCCCTGCTCCTGTGAGAGCTCTCCGACCGCTGCCACAACGCCAGGGCCCAAACCCTCCATCTGCTGTAGGTGAACCAAAAACAACTGATAGCAGCTCTCGGTGATACAGTATGTGTCGGGTCCCCGCTATAATAGCAACAACATTCACAAATGTTTACAGAACAAGCGGGAACCCAGTGTGCCTGTAGCTTTCTCTATTTCAGTTTTATCACGTGATAGAAAGTCGTGATTTTCAAGCTCAAGGGCAAACTCATCTAATCTGCGGCCTATAATGCATCAAACTAAGATTGATGTAAAGACACAAAGTACTGCCATCAAGTTAGCATTTTTAAAAATTCGCTCACTAAAAAATAAATAATTTCTAATCAATGATTTTTATAACCACAAACAATCTGGATTTTATGTTTCTAAATGAAACATGGCTAGAAGACAGCTGCAGTGCAACAGTCCTCAATGAAGCAGCCCCTCCTAACTTTACTTTCATGAGTGTCTGCAGGACTGTTAGGAGAGGTGGAGGTGTAGCTGCTCTATTTAAAGATGTCTATCAATGCAAGCAAATGTCATTTGGTCAGTACATGGTCAGTACTTGTCTTTTGAATATCTAGGGATTGTGCTGAAAGGTGCTCCACGCATTCTGTTTATCATTATTTACAGGCCTCCAAAATACTCTCCAGCCTTTGTTGAAGAGGTCACAGAAATGCTATCAATGATTTCCTCAGAGTTTGACTATTTTGCTATTGCAGGGGATTTTAATATTCATATAGATAATGCAGAAAACAAAATTACAAAAGAAATGATAACGGTTCTAAACACTTTTGATCTGATTCAGCACGTGCATGGACACACACACAAAGGTGGACACACTCTAGATTTAATCATCAGTAGGGGTCTAAACATTTCATCCATTGTTATTAAGGATGTGGCACTATCTGATCACTTCTGTATTTTCTTTGATATATTGATCTCTGCTACCACTGAATCTAGATCTGTCTCTGTCAGAAGGAGATGCATTAACGAGAACACTAGTGTGCGGTTTATGGAGGCTATATCTCTAACACCAAGCATTTCTGCAGACTCTGTTGATATTCTCCTTGATTCCTTTAACTCAAAAGTTAAGAATGTTATTGATGATATTGCTCCAATAATAGTCAGTAAGAAAACAAACAGACAGAAATCAGTTTGGAGAAGATCAACAGCAGTTCAGACTATGAAAAGACAATGCAGAAAAGCCGAGCGGATGTGGCGGAAGACAAAACTTTAAATTCACTATAGCATCTATAAAGACAGCCTTCATGCTTTTAATGTGAAACTAGCCACAGCTAGACAGAATTTCTTCTCAAACCTTATAAACAGTAACTGTTGAGAGACTGACAAACCCCCCAAGTCAGATTCCCAGTGAAATGCTCTCAGTTAGCAAATGCAATGAGTTTGCTTCCTTGTTTTCTGAGAAGATCATTAATATCAGGAAGGCGATTAGCACATCCTCAAGTAATGCAGAGGTCAGACAGATCTGGACTCAATATCATAAAGATACTATGTCTATTTTTGAAGCAATTGATAGCAAAATTTTGGAAGAAATAGTGCAGCATCTAAAATCGTCCACCTGCTATCTTGACACACTTCCCATCTTTTTTTCAAAAGTGTGCTTAACTGTTTAGAAGCAGATCTCTTAGAAGTGATGAACGCCTCACTTCTTTCTGGGACATTTCCAAACTCCCTGAAAACTGCAGTTGTAAAGCCCCTCCTGAAAAAGAGCAATCTTGATAACACCATTTTGAGCAATTATAGACCAATATCTAATCTTCCTTTTATAGGCAAAATTATAGAAAAGGTAGTTTTTAATCAGCTTAACAAATACTTAAACTCAAATGGATACCTGGACAATTTTCAATCTGGTTTCCGACTGCATCACAGCACAGAGACAGCGCTCATTAAGATAATAAATGATATTCGCTTAAATTCTGACTCTGGCAAAATATCAGTGCTGGTATTGCTAGATCTCAGTGCTGTGTTTGACACTGTCGATCATAACATACTACTAGAGAGACTGGAAAACTGGGTCGGGCTTTCTGGGATGGTACTCAAATAGTTTAGGTCATACTTAGAAGGGAGAGGTTATTATGTGAGTCTAGGAGAGCATAAGTCTAAGTGGACGTCCATGACATGCGGAGTCCCACAAGGCTCAATTATGGGCACCGCTCTTGTTTAGCCTGTATATGCTCCCCACTAAGTCAGATAATGAGAAAGAACCAAATTGCCTATCACAGCTATGCTGATGATACCCAGATTTACCTAGCCTTATCGCCAAATGACTACAGCCCCATTGACTCCCTCTGCCAATGTATTGATGAAATTAATAGTTGGATGTGCCAGAACTTTCTTCAGTTAAACAAGGAAAAAACTGAAGTTATTGCATTTGGAAACAAAGATGAAGTTTTCAAGGTGAATGCATACCTTGACTCAAGGGGACAAACAACTAAAAATCAAGTCAGGAATCTTGGTGTGATTCTGGAGACAGACCTTAGTTTCAGTAGTCATGTCAAAGCAGTAACTAAATCAGCATACTATCATCTAAAAAACATTGCAAGAATTAGATGTTTTGTTTCCAGTCAAGACTTGGAGAAACTTGTTCATGCCTTTATCACCAGTAGGGTGGACTACTGTAATGGTCTCCTCACCGGCCTTCCCAAAAAAGACCATTAGACAGCTGCAGCTCATCCAGAATGCTGCGTTTTGTATTCTGACTAGAACGAGAAAATCTGAGCATATCACACCAGTCCTCAGGTCCACACTGGCTTCCAGTTACATTTAGGATTGATTTTAAAGTACTTTTACTCGTTTATAAATCACTCAATGACCTAGGACCAAAATATATTGCAGATATGTTCACTGAATATAAACCTAACAGACCACTCAGATCATTAGGATCAAGTCAGTTAGAAATACCAAGGGTTCACACAAAACAAGGGGAGTCCGCCTTTAGTTACTATGCCGCCCGCAGTTGGAATCAGCTTCCAAAAGAGATCAGATGTGCTAAAACATTATTCACATTTAAATCTAGACTCAAAACTCATCTGTTTAGCTGTGCATTTGTTGAATGAGCACTGTGCGATGTCCGAATTGATTGCACTGTATTTTACATATTTCACTGTATTCTATGTAAAATCATTTTCTATTTTTAACTTTTTTGAATTCATTTTAAATAAGTCAATTTTTAAATAATTTCCAATGTTTTTAAAATTGCTTGTTTTATGTTTTTTTAAAATTGCTTGTTTTATTTTTGTTATTATTTTTCTTCATGATTACTTTACCTTCTTTTATGTAAAGCACTTTGAATTACCATTGTGTACGAAATGTGCTATATAAATAAACTTGCCTTGCCTTGCCTTGCCTTGCCTTGCCTTATGGTTTTTGAATTTTCATTGTTTGAGATATGTTTTTTATGGTTAAGATTTACTTGCTTTGCATTCCTTTAAACAATGAATATGCATGATGTTTCATGCAAAGTCATTCTTGATTAGTCTTTTTATTTTTTTCTTTATATCATCTATAAAGATTTGACTTTCAAAGAGCTTCTAGCCATATTTAAACAATATGAAATAATTAAACCGTGAAATAGCCTCTTCAAATAAATAAATACATTTTATACTATTTATTTTTGCTCACAACTTCTCTTTAAGAATGTATTTTTTTCTTAATTGTCCAGCAGGTGGCGTAAAAGTGTTTAAATAATGCATGTTGTCCTCCACAATAACACTCAGGTTAGCCCCTATAATAAAGTAAATTAATAATAATAACCTAATGCAGTAATAATAATAATAATAATAATAATAATAATAATAATAATAATAATAATGTGCTGCAGATTCGTGTATCTGAGAATTTCTGAAATTTCTCAAAGGACCCCATGTGTAGTGTTTTACATGTGTGTGTGTTTAATAATAATAGTAATAATAATACCTGTGTCCAATATTTTAATGTATAGCCTAATTAGAATTTACATATGATGGTTATACATATGATGTAACATATTGTAATTAGCATTACCTTTACATATACTACTAATAATATACAGTAATAAGACGGTGTGTAAACGATGAGGGGTGGGGGAATGGAGTGACGTCACAAATTGAGAGACAGGATCAACTTCTGCTCACTTTGCATTCCGGATAGATGGCGCCGCTTCTCCTCAAAACATTATAAGTTGGGCACGATAAAACATGTCTTTGATGGATGGAACATTAGTGCGGTTTATCACAGCACTATTTACAATGAAGAAATCGATTCTAGTTCATATGCCGCTCGTGTAAACATCATTTTAAAGCATCAGTAAACATCAGCGCATCGGGTGAACAGAAGGACTGCAGCATCTACCTGAATCTCCTCCTCAGCCTCCGCCTCTCTGAGAGATTACACCCGACCGGAGACCGGAGGCTATGGCAGCCGATGGAGGATGCGGGGAATCGGTGGATCATTACCGGACCGAGGTGGAGAGGCTGACCCGAGAGCTCGCGGAGGCGAACCGGGAGAAGATCCGGGCTGCGGAATGCGGTCTGGTGGTGCTGGAGGAGAACCAGACGCTCAAGCAGCAGTACGCCGAGCTCGAGACCGAGCAGGAGGCTCTCAAACAGGAGTTAGAGCAGCTGCAGGAGGTAAACACAGCTCGGGTGATATGTGTGTATGCGTTTATGCATGTATGTGTGTAAGTGTACAATATTTATGGAAATGATGAAGATGTATTTAATGTTATGTGTATAGGCTACACACATACATGTATAATATTTTATATGTATTTTAACCTGTCTTTTATGAACAGTACTATTATATTTTCATGGTGCTGTTTTGTGAGTATATTTTAAAATATGTGACCCTGGACCACAAAATCATGTCATAAGGGTCCATTTTTGATACAACTATTTGAAAATCTGGAATCTGTGGATGCAAAAAAATCTAAAATATTGAGAAAATCACCTTTAAATTCCTTAGAAATGCATATTACTAATCAAAAATTAAGTTTTTATATATTTACGGTTGGAAATGTACAAAATATCTTCATGGAACATGATCTTTACTTAATATCCTAATGATTTTTGGCATAAAAGAAAATCGATAATTTTGACCCATACAATGTATTTTTGGCTAATGCTACAAATATACCCATGTTACTTAAGACTGGTTTTGTGGTCCAGGGTCACATATTGTTAAATTAAGTTTTTGTTCATGCTCAAGTGGGGATTGATTCCGGTGTCACAGGTTTATGAAGCATCTTTGGTGTGTCAGGAAGTTTTCTGGGCCGTTGGCCCATATTGTCCATCCCTGCTGGGAATTTTTGTCTGTGCATCTCTGTCTGAATGTCAATAAGATGTTTACTCAATATGGCATATATAAGCTACATTTTATTGTCTGTTTATTGGTATGTATAAAACTCAGACAGAACTAAGCAGATGTTGGCTTGTTTAGTCAGATGCAAGTAACGTTCAAAGCTTGTATGAAACGTTTGTATTGTTATAAAAAAAAATCAGCCATCAGCCCATGTTTTTTTTTTTTTCAATTGTCTGAGTTTCCTTACATCCTAAATTATAAGTACAATGAGTCAAATGGAGCATGCAGTAACCATCCAAAGTGGACACCCTTTGCTGTTTTGTTACCGTATTTGATCGACCAGTGTAACATATCTGGGACAAATGGACTCTTTAAGAGAGGTGAAATGATGAAGAGATAGGGATGAAAGGAGAGAGACAGTGGAAAAATGAGACCAAAAGAGATGGAACGAGATACTACTGCAGTGATCCAGGAACTGTGGGTGCATTTATTTATCCATTGATAGTCAGTGTTAATAATGATGACATAGAGGGGTATGGTAGCATGCTCATTTGATCAATCTGAAAGTTCCTCATAAATATGTCATAATTGATGAGTGTATGTATTAAGCCACACTACCATGCAAAAGTTTAAGGCCTGGGAAATTGTAATCTTTGTTAAGTCTCTTATACTCACCAAGGCTGCATTTATTTATTAAAAAGACAGTAAAAACAGTACTATTTTGAAACATTGTTACTATTTAAAACAACTGTTTTCTATTTTAATTTATTTAAAAATTTAATTTTTACCTGTGATTGTCAGTGTTGAAAAAAAAATCACATTTATTTCCAGAAAATGACACATACAAATATTAATTGTTACTTGGAACGTTTGTTTGTTTGTTTTTGTTTTTTCAAAATCTTATTTCAAAGAATGTCTTAATTGTTTTATGACTGTCCTTGTGTTCCCTAATGACCCCTCAATTCTCCCGAAGTAAAGCACACTGGAAGACCAACGACTTTGACTAATGGGTCTTTGTTTAGCTTCACATTATGTATGAATGCTTATCTCAGACTTTTATAGTTATTCCCTGACACTGACACTGAGCCATTTGCAGTAAATGATTGTCATGAAATTGTGTCAGTAATGCCTTTTTTCATGGCAGCTCCCACTAGATCAGGCTAGTCTGCCTTGTGGGCTTGTATTTAATTAACTCTATCATGGAAATCATGATATAGCTTGTGGTTCAAATCCAGCCCCAAAATTGGGGTCAGTTTGACATAACTTGCTTTCATTGTATAGTTAGAAATTGCATAGAAGTGTGCAGCATCTGTTACTGTAGTTATTTGCAATGCAGTATTGTATTTAATCTATTCAGATTTAATTTCAGAAAAATTAGAAATGCATTTCTTCATGTTTATTTAGAAAAACATTAAGTACAGACAGTGCAGACAGTTGATTTATCTTCTAAGATTCATAGTACAATCAATAATGCACATCTGTTTTGCTGCTTGCCTTTCGGATAGTATCTATATCTCTGTTTCTGTTCAAAGCATCTGTGCTGTTTGTAATAGAGTCTGTCTGCCGCTGATAGTCTCGTGAAGGCCACGAGTCCTGGAGGTGATATTTCCTCTCGAGGATTGACTTGCTGTATTTGTTCTCATTTCCCCTTATCTGTCTACATTTCTCCTTTATTCTAATGAATATTAAACAGAATGTAAAAGACCACACTGCACTATTTGCCTTTGGGCTCCAAGTCCTTGGAGAGGTTTGCCAGAATTTACTTGCAAATCAGATTTTCTGAAAGTGCAAGAGGAAAGAAATGGCATATGAAATCTTTTTAAGAGACGCCTTCACCGTATACACACCTTTTAGTTTGTATTTAGAAGTTGTATTGTTCCTATATATCTCAGTACAGTGTTGTGTGTTAAGCATAGCTTTCTGTGGGTATGTTTGTTTTCTATGATGGATATTTTTGTGAACATATTTTAGTTAGCACACATTTCTGTGTATGGTTGGTCAGCTGCTCCATTTATAAAGTCGGAATTGCTATTAGAATTCATCAGTCCATTGTTAATCTTGTTAAATGGAACATGAAGAATGAGATAATTGTTAGAATTCGGCCGTTAGAAAACAGGTCAGTGCCATTAGTTTATTAAATGTTGCCAAAAAGGAAATACTACAATGGTATTAACCCAAAACCCAGCTTAAAAGGACCGACTTACCTTCATGTCCTTCCAAACTTGTATGACTTTCTTTTTCTGCAAAACATAAAAGATATTTTGAATGTTTGATCGGTTTTGTTCATATAATGAAAGTCAGTGGGGTCCAAAACAATGTTAGGAAAAAACACAAAATACATTAATTTATATATATCTTTTTTATGTTCTACATAAGAGGCTAAATGTCTTTTTTATGTTATAAATAAGAGTATATTAATTTGTATATATCTTTTTTATGTTCTGAGTATGAGGATTCGAACATCTCTTCAGTTAACTAAATGAGTAAAATGATTCACTGTTATGCATTTGTTTTTTATTCTATTTGTGGTAAACAGCAAATAGAGCTCAAAATGTTTTTCGGTCCCTCAGGAAACAGAGGAAATAGACTGCTGAGTGTTTTATGGTTACAAATGGAGGGTGTGTACTTGAACAGTAATTCCCTGTTTCCACTGAAATGCTCTTGATGTGACTTGATCTACAGTGATAAGACCTTTATGATTTTTGGAAGATGCTGAACATCTCATATCTGAGCTGTTACACTGGGATGGTCTTTACAGTTAGTACAAATTGGTCATAGAGTTTACATTCTAGGCTATAGCTGTGTATTTAAGCCTTCAAGTTCAAACCCATGACCTTGGTGTTGCTGGCACCTTGCTTTACTCTTTGAGCTACATAACTTGGCAGTACATAAAGTAAAAGTGTAAGTGGTACTGTGTAAGGTAGGGTGGAAATATGGTAACTCTGATGAACTCTTAGTAACTGTCGGGCCTCTTTTAAATACACACTAAAGGGCATAGAGCATTTCTACAGTAGGTGATCCATATGGAGTCATAAATCTGCCTGTCCTAGACTGAGAAAGAAAATGAAAAGTGATGTCGTAAGAGACAGAGAGCAGGAAACAGTAGAAAGGAAGCCTCGTAGGACTCCTGCCTACCTCCCCCTCACGACATCAGCAAGGGTTCTAGGAGCTGATCGATAAAAACTGGTCATACAGGCCCTAGTTTTTCTAGCCAACCCCCATAGTATAACCTCTTGGCGCAAAAGACCTCATTTCTCAAGATTCCCAGTGGTGAGAGATATTGATTTTAGTCTCTGATACTCTGATGCAAATGATTATTGCATTGTGAGCCAGCACCACATTCCAAATTAATACCAATAAACAGCATTTTCAGTGCTACTACAGAGAAGAAGGCCTGATTAATTATATACTTACAGGGGAGCATCTCTATTTTATTGTTCATTCTTAGGATTAAGGATTTAGATAAATCATCTGCTGTAAATATGGGGCCCTATAAATCTGTTTTATTTCTTCCCAAATTCTCTTTTTTTTTTCAATTGTAATTTTTCTGGATAAATGTTCTAGTAATCAAAAAGCACAAAAATGTAATTGAAATCATGAAATACAGTACATACAATTTAAGAACAATTTATTGAAAATTCAACAAAAATAGTGGATATATTTTTTTTTTATTTTTTTTTATTTTTTATTTTTAGGTAAATTTTTTGGGAATTTGTGGTCGGTTTTTTTTAATCAAAGGAATGGATGAAACATTTTAATCTAGTTTAATTCATGTTTTGAAATATAATCAATTGAAAATGTAACAATTCCTTTTACTTTTGGCATTCAAAGTGCTGCACAGCAGAGTATTACTGTTGAAAAATTAAAACATGCTAGAAATTATTTTATTCTAAATGTATTATTATTACTACAAGTCGTACATTATACTCTTCTATATTTATATATTTCCGTCATAGTTTCTGCAACTTAAATCAAAGTTTTATTTTGACAGTTGTTGTTAAGACCCTTAAGGTTCTGTATATATGACAGGATTCCATCATTCCATCCGTGTTTTCGGCCTCTCTGAAATCACAGGACCCTATGAATATAAACATTGGTGGTACATAATGGTACATCTAATTATGCATCCGGTTGAGCTTGGTAATGTTTTATGCATGATGAAGGATGAATTATGGATTGGGTCTGTTGACTTGGGCCAGTAAGAAAGCCAAATAACAACCACCAAGCAACAATTCCCCAAGTCCCTGCTGGAGCTGAGTCTAATTGACACTAATTGAAGCATTGACTTGGTTGGCAACACTCACATTTGGGCCATTGGGCCGCTATTAAGAACTAACCAAATAAGAATTTGCAGCCTGCTAACAAAAATAACAGAAAATGAAGGTGAAACAACAACAATAGATAATCATGGAAATTGTTTAAAAGAGTGTAAAATAAAAACACGATGCTGTCCTCTGCAGGTCAGGTTAAAGTATTACAAAGCAGTATGTCTGTCCAATCCTGTGGTCAGTGGAGTAAACTTTGTAAGGCTAGAAAGCTTGACTGTGTGAGATGCAATTAATTTTGCTGCTTTGCTGTCTCCAGTGATTTTCAGAGTTCTGGGTGGATCTGAAAATTTCAAACAGCAGTGGCTCTACAGAACTGGTGTGGATTCAGGCCTGTACCTTTTACATCTCTCAGAGCAGAAACTGCCTAGAACCCTGCACAGTGTTTCACTGTTTATTTCTGCTGCAATGAGACTTTGGGAAAGAGCCCGTCTGCTTTACCCAGGGGTCTGTGTATTGATTGTTGCTTTACTTCAGCTTTCTAGACTGCTTCTTCACTGGCTGCAGTAAAAGAAACTGTGCGCTCTGACAATGAAATGAATAAAGTCTGTACTCTGCTCTTACAGGGATGTTATGACAGCCAATTGTAGACTATAGACTCTATATCTCTCATTTGCTCTCCCTAAAAGTGTGACAAATCCATTTGCTGCCTTATGGACTGTATCACGGTCATCAGCACACTTCCTATATATCTAAGTATTTCTATCTTTTATATGTGTGTGTGTTTGCGCATATATAAGAATAAATAATCATTACCTTATGATTAATCTGTTTTCAAATCCACATCACTTGAATAGTTCAACATTGATGTCTGTCAAAAATTAACATGCACAATACACTCTCTTATGCTGATACACAGATTTGGGAACTTGACAGGCGAATTTTATGAAATGTAGTTCGATCAGTCTTCCCAGTTGTTTAAAAGATTAAGGCAATAATCAAAGTTTTACAAAATGTTGTTTAATTTTTCAAATTAAAATTTTATCAATATTTGCAGATTTTGAGCAATATAATTTATATATTCACTTTAATAAATATATACCTATTATATCTATTATGCATCTGCTTTCCTTAAATACAACTGTTCATGCCAGCATTTTAACCCTTCCATTTTCATAGCAGTCTATTTCTGTTCAAATAAAATAGTTTTATTTAGAAGTCCATTTTCAACATTTTGTGTTAATTTAAGAAAATTGATTTTCATTTTAATTTCTTTAATTTGAGGTAAACAATCATTCTGAGGCACTTACATTAGACAGAATGTTAGACATCATGATTATATCAATATAATCCTCCACTAAATCTAATTCTCCACCACCACTTTATTTCCATGCCAGCATGTTAAAAGCAGACTCAGACATCCCTTACACATTGTTTAGATGATGCCCAGTGGCACAGTTTCCTATCCTTCAGTGTTTGTGTGTTCAGGTGGTAGTGGCCCATGGCTCCTGACCTGTGTGCCAATTAAATGGACCCCTGCCCTGTCTCAGTTCCCTTCCCAGCATGTATGTAGGACGCTCGCTCTCTAAGGATGGCTAATAAGTGACATTGTTCTAAGATGCCCGAGGCAGAGGACTGGAATACAGTCTCTCTATACGGGGCAATTTACTGCCCTAAAATACTCCAGACCTGGCCTAGTCTGTGCTGATGACCGATGGCACTCCAAAAAGAGACAAAGAAGAAAAGACAGCAAGAGCGATACCATATAAAACCCAATCCTATAATTTTCACTGTGATGAATGGACTTGTTTTCAGTGCCTCGGGAGGTGCAGTGAATTTATTGTTGACTATTTAATGCTGTATTAGTATGATGAGGTATGCATTTATCATTGAAGTGAACCGCCGTTCAAGTTGCAGATCATTTTCACATCAACTGGCTGTGCGCAGTGCTGTGCATTAAATGCTTTCTCAGAATAAGCTATTTAAGTGGCTCTGTTCAACAGAAGATAAAGCTGTTTTCATAGTCTGTTTAAGTGCTGTGAATTTCAATTTCAAACAGAAATCTCTTTCAACAAAGTATAATGAAGAAGAAAAGCCTCTTTTCTTGCTCCGGGCTCCTAATTCCCGAGCATCTTCTGCCCCAAAGGTGATTTGGGGTAATACAGTCTTCTATTATTCTCGCCCTGCATTCGGCTGTCAGCTGAACCTGTGTTGCAGTGAATAAGACGCGCTGCATTGCTGCAGATGTGTGTAGCTGAAGAACTGTTTAGTGTATCCTCCTCTCTTTGTCTTTATAAAAACACTTACCAGGAAGTGGTAGATTAGTTAGTGTGTCTGTAATGATGTGTCATACAAATAGCTAGTTTCTTATTTTCCACTAAATAATAATATGTAGTATATAAACATGTACTGTAATGTTCTTGCTAAAAAGACCAATGTTTTAGATGCTTCATTAGGAGTAGTTAAATATTGTTGACTTGAATCAAATCATTTTTAGTTTTGATAAAATGAAAACATACTTTTATATAAAATTACTTTTTATATCATAAGTTTTATGTAATATTGTTCAACAGTTTCTAAAGGATCCATACAGATTGTATTTTTTGGTTTCTCTCATTGCATGAGGAAAGCATTCTAGCCAAACTCCACCCTGGATTTATAAGCCTCCAGAGACTCTGAGAACAGCCCTGGCTCTCCTGTTTTTCTCCATGCATTGCTGAAACCTGAAAATGGACCCTGGAGGTACCTGATAAAAAATACAACAACAGGAAATGACCTCGCGCATGTGATGAAAACCCCACCAAAACTCAACAAGCTCCAGGTGTAGCATCACACAGGTTGTGAACTGTAGCTATTGATGGTGCTCATTACTCATAATGTTGGCCAGTACTGACGCCAATTGTTGTCTCAATTCCTCTTAGATGTTGTTGGTGCTCATTACTCATAATGTTGGCCAGTACTGACGCCAATTGTTGTCTCAATTATTATTTTTTTTTTTAAGGTCATAAAAAATGAATAATCTGTCAAAAAAAAAAACAGTGTTTGTGATTGATGTTTAATTATTAACTAATTATGAATTATTAATATTATTAAAAATATTTATATTATTTTTATTAGTAATTATAATATCATTATTATTCTTATTTTATGAATCATTTTTAGTTTAGTCTAAATATTTATAAATGACATTTATTTTAAACAGTATGTTGTTGTCTTTAGTCCACACTTCTTTATTCCCTATATATACTACAGTATATGTGTTTCATCAATCATCATTTTTGAGTATAAAGTGCATGTTAAATATGAGTTCAAACAGACAGAAACTGAAAATTCTTTGTCATTTTCTTGGCAGATTTCATGCAGCAAAAGTCCGTTAACAACACCCACATACTCTACAACTTACCTGCATTATGTATGTATAGTATAACTACTAAATGCATCAGTCAAAATGAATGTGATGAGCTCGCTTTTGCTTATAACTTTGCATAAAACATTGTTTTGGCCATATGTGCTGATGTCAGGGTTCAAATCAGTGTTTGATTTATGTTAGGATTCATTTTTGCTTACATAATCTTTGGTGGAGTCGTGAGGAGCTTTGTTAGGAGTGTACAGAAATTTGTTGTGCCATTCTCTCTCTTTCTATTTTTTATTTTTTTTGTTTGAATTTTGTTATTGTAATTGTATTTGTATGATTTGGTTTTATGTTTTAAGTAATTTTGCAATATCTTGCTAACTAAACTGATAACATAGTATTTCGCTGATGCAAGATGCATATTAATCACCAATACCCTTGAATAAATGAGATAGACAACGCAGGTTTGACTGCAGCCCACCAAGTTACAGAAATAACAAGGATTTTCTGGGTTGTGCTGGCAGCGGTACAGAACAGACTCCTGCCTTGCTGTCACAGACATGCAGACGCTGTCTGGAACAAATCACTGACAGAGCTAACTGATGTCTGCTCTGAGCGCTCTCTTTCTCTTTTTTCTTTCTGTTTCCTATACACACGTATGTTCATGTGAAAGAGGCGAATTCACATAAATGTTTGCACAGTATGGTGTTTAATGTTATCGCAGCTGTTGCTGTTGACACTTGTGTTTTCAGATACTTCCTGTTGTTGGAGCCAATATAAAACATACTATCTGTTCGCAGACACAGTTACAGTGATGCTTGCAGTATGCAGGAGATAGTAAGATGTGTAAGAATGATATTTTATTTTGTCTACTATTTTATTTCATTTTTTTCATCAATTTCATCATTTAATATCATATTTATATTTTATTTCACATTTTCTATAATAAAAATAAAGTGTTTATATATGTGTGTGTGTGTGTGTGTAATACATATATATTAAACATATTGCATAATTGTAATATAATATAATTATAATATCAAAATATAGTAATATATTTTGTTTAATAGTTTATTTCTGTTTACGTTTTCATTTGTTTTACTATTTTATTAAAAAATTCATCATACATATATAATATAAGCATTTATACAAAATAATGTTTTTTAATTGTATAATATTTTTCAGTGAAATATAAATATGAAACACAAAATATGTATAAAACACAAAAAATATATGTAATAAAATAAATAAAAAACAAATTAAAAAAGACATTATTTAAAAAAGACATTATTTTGTATAAATGCTTTATACAAATATATATATATATATATATATATATATATATATATATATATATATATATATATATATTATTTTTTTTTATTTTTTTTTAAGAAGTATGGATCTGACATTTTTTTCTGAGCTTCACCCAAGAGAGACTGTGCTCAAAATCTTCCAAAATTACAATTCAGAGACTAGTTTAGAGAATGGTTATTGAGTGGGCATCGGAGAGTGACTGCCTGTCCTAAATAACAGGAACCAGATGGAGAAAGTCGGCATTATGGACACACACCATCCTCCACAAACCATCTGCCTCTTACATTATACAGCAAAGATCCATGTGGTTACAGCAACGTCCGATACTTGAGTCTCATCTCTCTGTCTTATTCTCTCTCAGAGCGCAGCTGGGAGGCAGAGCACCTTCAGCAGGGATTCTGGGACATTGACAGGCCCTCATTTTAAATCACAATGAGAGCTTATTCACACTTCTGTCACTGAATTAATCAAAGTGGTGTATCCATTCGCTTTTGTGCCTTTTCCCCAGAGTTCAGCAATCAAAAGGAAAGAAAAAAATGTGTTAAAGAGATAGTACACCCAAAAATGATTGAAAGGACTTTGACTAGTTAGAATATTGACTAGTCTTCAGAAGCCGTGTAGTATAGCTTTGCTAAGAAAGAAATATACTGAAGAGTTAGTTGTTATTCATTAAAATCTAGTGGCAGCGGCCTGTTAACCACTGAAACCGGATTATTAAGTGGAATTTGTGAATTGGATCAAATATACTGCAAAGTGCATCGTAAATCAAGTTCCTGAAATGAATAAAAAATTCATGTAGTAGCAATATCCTTATTGTTCATGTTCATGAAGTGTGCAAGTATGATGAACGTCCTGTGGTCACAACAGACAATACACTCTCATCCACTATAAGCACAAAAAAAAAAAAACAATACATGGGTAATAACTGCTTATAAATCTAAACAGTTACTGTTAATATGATAAATAACATTCATTCATTTATTTATAAAAGGATTTTTGGACCATTACGATTTTTTGCATACTGACATTTTCATCACAAATAAAAACTAAATTCTCATTACTGTCATACATTTTATTTTATTTTTTATAAAATATATTGTTTTGTTTGATTTAGAAACATGTGTAAATATCTTTTGCATTTACCCAAACAACCTTTTTGTTTTGAAGTATTGTATTTCTTGAAATCTTTCTTTCTTAAGTTACATTAGTTATGACAGGAATTGATTGAGTGCTTGGAAAACCATTCCAGTGTTTGACATTTTCTGTATCCACGTCAGCAACTTTTCTAACCACCTTCACTCTTCAGTAGATTTGCTGTAAGGTGCCATCTACCAGTACTCCAATTGATTTTTTCCCCACATCCATATACACATCCCTTCCACTTTTTAGTGTGCCTTTAATTGATTTTCTCTTCAGATGGGAGGTCTCTTCTGGTACTCATCCCAGCTATACTTCTATCATAATGGTTTCAGGTATTGTGAGCATCTCAGAGACACCTGCACGAGCAGATTATGATCTGTCATTATTGCTTTACTGACTTATTGCTTAAAATGCACCATAATGCACATGTGCAATAATGTACATGTAGTGTCACTAAAGCATACTGATTAGCCTTGTAATAAGTTTTCAGAACAGGTCAGACTGTTAACCCTGGCTCATTCCTCCTTCCTGTTTACCATATACTGTCACCTTCCAATCAAGACAGGATGCTTAAGTCATGAAACGCTGGATCTGCATGGCGTGAAAACCTGTCAGGGGAATCAGTGTTTCTATTGATCCGAGTGAGAAGCTGAAATATTAGCTCAGTTACCTTGAAGTGCAGCACTTTGTATACTGTATATTGCATCTAACACACATCTTGTTGTTGTTGAATTTTTCATGCTGAAAGCTCAAACAAATCTGAGCAAGATCAAATCTGTTGTACCACAATGCCATTTCACTTTCTGTCACATCAGATCACATTGATTTTGTGAGTTTTCTGTTATATAGCGTCATTTAATTGTTCTTGACACTTGCTAATGGCACATATCCGTCAATGTGTTCATTGCTTGATCTTTTGTAATAAATTAGTTTGTTGTTATGCAATGTTAAAACCAAGCGGCAACCTTCCGGTCTCTCTCGTGAAACCAACATGGAAGTGACTAAAACAAAGATGCAATTCATCGACTGGCCGCTAGAGGCTGGCTCCAAAAGGGAGTCAGTCCCATAGACTCCCCATGTTAAAATGCCCAAATTTACAGTAGAAGAAAATGTGTTTAGAGACTGGTACAAAAAGTGGTTTTGGTCTATATAGCTAATTTTGCCCTTCATGACAACTGTGAGGGGGGTGAATTTTTTTATAACTCATCCGTTTAAATTATATTAAGCCTTAAAGTTCTGCATAATTAAGGGCGTGGCCACTTGAGTGACAGTTGGATTGCCGCTGCTGTCACCACTGTTGAGCAAGGTGGGCGTGGTTTCAGCAACCAGCTCCCGCCTCTTTGCCAATTTTCGATTATCTGGGAGTGACGCGCGGTGACGCGCTGCCAGGATGGCGACGGACAGCTCCACCCACTTTAGGCTTCAAAAACGCTTTTCAGAAACCTACAGGTGACGTCACGGACACTACGTCCATGTTTTTATACAGTCTATGGTTAAAACATGCAGAAACTCACCCAAAAATCTGTCATCATTTATTCACTCTCGAATTGTTTTTAACCTGTATGAGTTTATTTGTTATGTTGTAATTTTTCCTCTTCCTCATGTTGTTACAGTGTAAATGGAAAATCATAATTTTTCCTCTTCCTCATGTTGTTACAGGTTTATTTCTTCTGTTGAATAAGGTAGTGTGCTGTTGTGAACACATAGCATAATTTTCTTAAACTGAACACCCCTTTTTCTCTCTGTCGTTCATTTACAGGCGTTTGGTCAGGCGTACACCAACCAGCGTAAAGTCGCGCCGAGGATGGTGAGACAAACGAAGAGACGCTGCTGCAGGAATCTGCCTCCAAAGAGGCCTATTACATGGGACGTCTGGTGGACCTTCAAAACCCAGCTCAACGTGAGCAGCTCTGTGGCCTCCAATGCCCAAGCGGAGGCCCGAACGTCTCAATGCCCTAGTGCTGGAACTCAGAGAGGTGAGTTGTGTATTTTCTTTTACTTTTGAAACTGCTGTCACATTACCTATCCATATAAAATATATACAAGTATACACATCTGAGAGTTAGCACTCCCTTTCTCAATATAATTCATTTTACAAGACTATGAAAATTTATCTTGGGTCAAAAGGTTATTTTGAGGGCAGTCAGACTGTGTGTGTAGTGTGTCAGCAGTCATTGGAGGCAGAGGGTGGTGTCAGGGTCAGAGACTGTCGCCATAGTGCATTGTAGAGGGCAAATCCATGGCTAAGCTGGGGCATAAGAGAAATGCCCTGAGGTCGGCACAAAGACACTGTACACACACACACACGGTCACTACAGCCCTTTGAGACAGGGAATTTCACTAAGAATTTCACACTGGGGTCACATACAGTACCTCACATTTTGAATAGCTTAATTACTACAGTACTGTACATACAGGTATTCTGACAGTCTAAGATTACAAATGTTGTAAGAATGACCTATTTTATTTTGTCTACTATTTATTTCATTTTTTCATCATTTCATCATTTAATATCATATTTATATTTTATTTCACATTTTCTATAATAAAATAAAAGTGTTTATATATGTGGTGTGTGTGTGTGTGTGTGGTTGTGTGTGTGTGTGTAATACATAATATATTAAACATATTGCATAATTGTAATATAATATAATTATAATATCAAAATATAGTAATATATTTTGTTTAATAGTTTATTTCTGTTTACGTTTTCATTTGTTTTACTATTTTTATTAAAAAATTCATCATAACATATATTAATATAAGCATTTATACAAAATAATGTTTTTTAATTTTTATTATATTTTTTAGTGAAATATAAATATGAAAACACATAAAATATGTATTAAACACAAAAAAATATATGTAATAAAAAAATAAAAAACAAATAAAAAAAAACATTATTTTGTATAAATGCTTTATCAAAATATATATATATATATATTATATATATATATATATATATATATATATATATATATTATTTTTTTTAACTTTTTTTAAGAAGTATGGCTCTGACTTTTTTTTCTGAGCTTCACCCAATAGAGACTGTGCTCAAAATCTTCCAAAAATTACAATTCAGAGACTAGTTTAGAGAATAGTTATTGAGTGGGCATCGTAGAGTGACCTGCCTGTCCAAATAACAGGAACCAGATGGAGAAAGTCGGCATTATGGACCACACACCATCCTCCACAAACCATCTGCCTCTTACATTATACAGCAAAGATCCATGTGGTTACAGCAAACGTCCGATACTTGAGTCTCAATCTCTCTGTCTTATTCTCTCTCAGAGCGCAGCTGGGAGGGGCAGAGCACCTTCAGCAGGGATTCTGGGACATTGACAGGCCCTCATTTTAAATCACAATGAGAGCTTATTCACACTTCTGTCACTGAATTAATCAAAGTGGTGTATCCATTCGCTTTTGTGCCTTCTCCCCAGAGTTCAGCAATCAAAAGGAAAGAAAAAAATGTGTTAAAGAGACAGTACACCCAAAAATGATTGAAAGGACTTTGACTAGTTAGAACATTGAGTAGTCTTCAGAAGCCGTGTAGTATAGCTTTGCTAAGAAAGAAATATACTGAACTGTTAGTCGTTATTCATTAAAATCTAGTGGCAGCGGCCTGTTAACCACTGAAACCGGATTATTAAGTGGAATTTGTGAATTGGATCCAAATATACTGCAAAGTGCATCGTAAATCAAGTTCCTGAAATGAATAAAAAAAAATTAATGTAGTAGCAATATCCTTATTGTTCATGTTCATGAAGTGTGCAAGTATGATGAAACGTCCTGTGGTCACAACAGACAATACACTCTCATCCACTATAAGCACAAAAAAAAAAAAAAAATACATGGGTGATAACTGCTTATAAATCTAACCAGTTACTGTTAATATGATAAATAACATTCATTCATTTATTTATAAAAGGATTTTTGGACCATTACGATTTTTGCATACTGACATTTTCATCACAAATAAAAACTAAATTCTCATTACTGTCATACATTTTTATTTTATTTTTATAAAATATATTGTTTTGTTTGATTTAGAAACATGTGTAAATATCTTTTGCATTTACCCAAACAACCTTTTTGTTTTGAAGTATTGTATTCTTGAAATCTTTCTTTCTTAAGTTACATTAGTTATGACTGGAATGATTGAGTGCTTGGAAAACCATTCCAGTGTTTGACATTTTCTGTATCCACGTCAGCAACTTTTTCTAACCACCTTCACTCTTCAGTAGATTTGCTGTAAGGTGCCATCTACCAGTACTCCAATTGATTTTTTCCCCACATCCATATACACATCCCTTCCACTTTTTTAGTGTGCCTTTAATTGATTTTCTCTTCAGATGGGAGGTCTCTTCTGGTACTCATCCCAGCTATACTTCTATCATAATGGTTCAGGTATTGTGAGCATCTCAGAGACACCTGCACGAGCAGATTATGATCTGTCATTATTGCTTTACTGACTTATTGCTTAAAATGCACCATAATGCACATGTTCAATAATGTACATGTAGTGTCACTAAAGCATACTGATTAGCCTTTTTGTAATAAGTTTTCAGAACAGGTCAGACTGTTAACCCTGGCTCATTCCTCCTTCCTGTTTACCATATACTGTCACCTTCCATCAAGACAGGATGCTTAAGTCATGAAACGCTGGATCTGCATGGCGTGAAAACCTGTCAGGGGAATCAGTGTTTCTATTGATCCGAGTGAGAAGCTGAAATATTAGCTCAGTTACCTTGAAGTGCAGCACTTTGTATACTGTATATTGCATCTAACACACACACCTTGTTGTTGTTGAAATTTTTCATGCTGAAAGCTCAAACAATCTGAGCAAGATCAAATCTGTTGTACCACAATGCCATTTCACTTTCTTTTTCTGTCACATCAGATCACATTGATTTTGTGAGTTTTCTGGTATATTAGCGTCATTTAATTGTTCTTGACACTTGCTAATGGCACATATCCGTCAATGTGGTTCATTGCTTGATCTTTTGTACATAATAAATTAGTTTGTTGTTATGCAATGTTAAAACCAAGCGGCAACCTTCCGGTCTCTCTCGTGAAACCAACACGGAAGTGACTAAAAGATGCAATTCATCGACTGGCCGCTAGAGGCTGGCTCCAAAAGGGAGTCAGTCCCATAGACCCCCCATGTTAAAATGCACAAATTTACAGTAGAGAAAATGTGTTTACAGCCTGGTTCAAAAAGTGATTTTGGTCTATACAGCTAATTTTGCCCTTCATGACAACAGTGAGGGGGGTGATTTTTTTTATAACTCTTCCGTTTAAATTATATTAAGCCTTCTGCATAATTAAGGGCGTGGCCACTTGAGTGACAGGAGGATTGCCGCTGCTGTCACCACTGTTGAGCAAGGTGGGCGTGGTTTCAGCAACCAGCTCCCGCCTCTTTGCCAATTTTCGATTATCTGGGAGTGACGCGCCGGTGACGCGCTGCCAGGATGGCGACGGACAGCTCCACCCACTTTAGGCTTCAAAAAAACGCTTTTTTTTAGAAACCTACGGTGACGTCACGGACACTACGTCCATGTTTTTATACAGTCTATGGTTAAAACATGCAGAAACTCACCCAAAAATCTGTCATCATTTATTCACTCTCAATTGTTTTTAACCTGTATGAGTTTATTTCTTCTGTTGAACACAAAAGAAGATATTTTGAAGAATGTTGGTAACCAAAACGTTTGGGAAAAAAATCTTTGGAAGTCAATGGCTACCATCATCT
The DNA here is from genome assembly GCF_018340385.1 of Cyprinus carpio. Taxonomy (NCBI): domain Eukaryota; kingdom Metazoa; phylum Chordata; class Actinopteri; order Cypriniformes; family Cyprinidae; genus Cyprinus; species Cyprinus carpio. The sequence goes on along the minus strand of NC_056614.1, from coordinate 21,043,296 downwards.
GTTTGGTGGTAAGGTAGTGTGCTGTTGTGAACACATAGCCATAATTTTCTTAAACTGAACACCCCTTTTTCTCTCTGTTGTTCATTTACAGGCGTTTGGTCAGGCGTACACCAACCAGCGTAAAGTCGCCGAGGATGGTGAGACAAACGAAGAGACGCTGCTGCAGGAATCTGCCTCCAAAGAGGCCTATTACATGGGACGTCTGGTGGACCTTCAAACCCAGCTCAACGTGAGCAGCTCTGTGGCCTCCAATGCCCAAGCGGAGGCCGAACGTCTCAATGCCCTAGTGCAGGAACTCAAAGAGGTGAGTTGTGTATTTTCTTTTACTTTTGAAACTGCTGTCACATTACCTATCCATATAAAATATATACAAGTATACACATCTGAGAGTTAGCACTCCCTTTCTCATATAATTCATTTTACAAGACTATGAAAATTTATCTTGGGTCAAAAGGTTATTTTGAGGGCAGTCAGACTGTGTGTGTAGTGTGTCAGCAGTCATTGGAGGCAGAGGGTGGTGTCAGGGTCAGAGACTGTCGCCATAGTGCATTGTAGAGGGCAAATCCATGGCTAAGCTGGGGCATAAGAGAAATGCCCTGAGGTCGGCACAAAGACACTGTACACACACACGGTCACTACAGCCCTTTGAGACAGGGAATTTCACTAAGAATTTCACACTGGGGTCACATACAGTACCTCACATTTTGAATAGCTTAATTACTACAGTACTGTACATACAGGTATTCTGACAGTCTAGATTACAAATATGAGCATTTTTACTCAAATAATCAAATAATAATCACTGAAATTGCATGCTAATTTTATTGTGCAAATGTTTTTAGATTGTTTTACACTAGCTGCATTTTTACCCCACATTGTTAGATGCATTGTGTTTGTTTGTTTTTTTGTTTCTTCTTTATTTTATTATCAAGACAAATCATATAGCAAGTAATTGATATCAGTCTGTTGGTGTAATGTTAAAAACATATGCAGGGTTATTATGGTTAGGTAAAACTCAATGGTTTTTTAAATGGCAAAAAAAAAACGAAAAAATGTACTAAAATGAAACTGGAAAATATGAAAAGTCAAAAATAATTCAAACTGTGAATTAAAATTATAATAGTATTTCTCAGTAATACTAAAATAACACTGAGCATATGGTGTGTGCCAGAAAGTTTAGGCCAGTGAGATGTGTTCATAACTGGTGTTCTTTTCTTCTTTTTTTTTTTTTCCTTTTTTTTTAATAACAGCTTTTTAATAACTACAGAAACATTATGAATAACCAATTCATAGACTGACTTCCCAAAATCTCTATGGCACTTTCAGGGTTGCTCTGTTTATTTCATGTGGGCCAACATGTCATATTCTGGCTCGACCAGTGGTTCGAGTTTGGGGCGGGTCTGTTACTCTGTTTAATGACCAGTGAAAGATGGGGCGGTCTGGAAGGGGTGGTTTGGAAGTCATTCTTTTTGCAATACCATTTGATGCCACTAGTGTAATTGGCCTTTGTGTACTTCATAATACAGGTGAAGCATTTCAGCCTTATAACCAGCATTACTGATTAGCGGATTTTGGCACAGCACGTACTAGGTTTGCTCCAGTACTGTAGACTACTGCACTGCCCCTGACCCCTGAGTGTGTGAAGCCCATGATTACCACTGCTACAATAGAGCTGCACTGGGTGATAATTGGTCAGTAATCCCCTGGAGTTCGTGCCCAGCTCATTTGAACTGGCACGGCAGCACTTGGAATATGCATTGAGACATCACATCCTGTGGGAGAGCTGTGGTATTGTGTACAGTAATCAATATCTCAGCTCAGCGGAAGGTCATCTGCCAGGTTTTCGCAAATTATCTCACGTCATAACAGTGTTTGATCCTCTTATTCCAGTTATGGTGGATTTGTTGGCGACAGCTTTAGTTCAATTTGGATGGATTTTGTTGCAGCTTCAGTGCACGTCTAGACAGGTTTTTTTTTTTTAATAGACACTATAGTTATAGTTATAAACACTAGATAATATTTTTAATCCCACATTTTTATCAGTTTTACTGGTAGTCCATGAAGATTTTTTGGGGTATAATATGTCACAGTTTATTTTATTTTGCTATCCTCACTTACATAATTGAATTATAGTGTCCTGCATCCACTGGTAAAAAATATCAAAAATTACATCCGGTTTCTGAATAATTTTTTGTTTAAATTTTTTTTGGTATATATAAATTTTAGTTTTGTTTTAATGCTCACCAAGGCTGCATTTATTTGATCAAAAACACTGTAAAAACAGTAATATTGTGAAATATTATTATAATTTAAAATAACTGTTTTCTATTTGATTATATTTTATGTGATGTCAAAGGTGAATTTTCAGCATCATTGCTGCAGTCTTCAGTGTCACATGATCCTTTAGAAATCAATATAATATGCTGATTTGTGCTTGAAAACAGTTGTGCCGCCTAAAACATTTGTAACAAATCTATTTTAACATTATATTTTTTTACTGTCACGTTTGGCCAATTTAAAGTAAAGTATTAATTTCTTTTAGAAGAAAAACTTTACTGACCCCAAACTTTTAGTGTAAATAACTCTAAATAAAACATGTGGTCTTGAGATTATTAAAATATGCTGTGTGCTACATGTTTGTTTTACTGCCCAATCAGCATCTAGGTTTCTCCCAAGGTTGGCTCTGTTCCCAAGCCTGTTCCACACCTTTGACTCTTCATCAGCAGTTCTGCCCAGTTTGTGCAACGGTGGGGGGTTTTCTCTCTTAGCTATTGTGATTTTCCAGCAATCTGCACTTGAAAAATGGTTTAAGTATTCCAAAAGTTTACTACATTGTGAATGCTGGCACAAACAGTAGTACGAGGCATTATGATTGAAGATCAGGGCTGGTACCTTGGTAGAAAGCCATGAAGAGGTACCCTTTGGCCTCTTATTGTGACTCACTTTTATATAGATTAATGCTACATTATCAGACACATTATGATGTATGCAACATTTTGTCATCTTGCTTGTAACATTCTGTTTCAGCTTTTGAAAAAGCCTTTGTCTCTGCTTTCCCATATAGATTGAACTGTGAGGAAGAAAGTGCTGACTTGAAGGTTTCCTCTAACGGAAAGCAATTTATTACCCAGCATTCCAGTCAGCTCAAGTGTTGACATGCTCAGTATCATCTTAGACTCTGACTCACAGAGATACAAAGCTATTATATGTAAGGCTAATGGATTTTTATAGATTACTTATAAAGATTCATCATGACATACTCACCCATGACACCAATTTAATGACAAACAGGAGGCTCTTAATAGATATGTAGGGTTTACTGCTGCTTATTTTATTTTATTTTATTTTATTTTATTTGTTTTTCATTTCTCATACCACCATTATAATGACAGTAAGGAGTCCTTCAATACATATATATATAGAGTTACTGCTTATTTTATTTTATTTTATTTAAATCGTCTTTTTAGACCATTTGTCATAAAATTCTCTGTTATGTTTATCGCAGATACAGAGATTGAGTTTTAAGCTAAATCATTGCTAAAAATTGGCTGAACTGGCTAAAAACTTCAAACTATGTGGTCCAGAACATCGATGCTGTTCCTGCCTCTTTAAGAAGCGGATTTTGTCAATCATTCTTTGTTCTGAAATGTGGTAATAGATAAACAGCCAAGTGACTCATGTTTTTTTTTTTTTTTCTGTTGTCCTTACCTTTCTCTCTTTCAGAATAATGAGATGTTAGAGCTACAGAGGAACAGGATGAGAGAGGAAATCAGAGAGTATAAGTTCAGAGAGACCAGACTGCTGCAGGACTACACTGAACTGGAGGAGGAGAACATCACCCTACAGAAACTAGTGTCAACACTCAAACAGAATCAGGTATACACACACAATATAACTGTGTAACACAGTATCAAAACCACTATAGAGTAGAATTACATGTATAGTCACTTAAATTTAGGGGCTCTAGTGACCTCTTGACATCCAGAAGTTTTTCTTCACATTTAAAATGTTAGGTTTCTTCCACCAAAAATGTAATTTTGTGCTCATAATCAAGTTTCCCTGCTGTACTTTCAAGCTTAACATGATTTAACCCAGTTGGACACATTACTGGATCAATATCCTAGATGATCCTGGATCAACATTCCTATTAACCAATCAGATTTGAGGGCTTAAGGTTGGAGTTTGGTTTCAACAACATTTTCATAAACCAATGATTTTAGTAGAAGGTAAGAGTTAGGACTGTGAATTTATGGGATGATTTGATGGTTATAGAATGTTTAATTACGAACATTTCCTACTTGAATCTGATTATGCCATATGTTAATAATATATTACATGGAAAACGTCTTATTCTTATATTACAAAGTCAAGTATCCACAAATATGCCTGTTCACATTCTCTTTAATCTCTTTAAAATTTACAGGTGGAATATGAGGGTCTAAAGCATGAAATCAAAGTGCTTGAGGAAGAGACAGTGCTGCTCAACAGCCAGCTGGAAGACGCTTTGCGTTTGAAAGACATTTCTGAAGGCCAGTTAGAAGAGGCGTTGGATGCTCTGAAGAGTGAGAGAGAGCAGAAGAACAATCTGAGAAAGGAGCTGGCCCATCATCTCAGCCTGACGGACAGTGTGTACGGAGCCAGCACTCACCTGGCCATCTCAGCCGTGGAGGGTTTGAAGTTCGCAGAGGAGGCGGTGACCAATGGTACGCCTGCATCTGGGTCCAGCCCCAACAATGAGGACCATAACCGCTGTAATGAGTGCAATGGGCATGGTCCAAAGGTGAACGGAGAATATCACCGACCGGGAGGCAGGAAGGTAGAGGTGCTGCACCCAGTGTCTGATCTCTTCAGCGAACTCAACCTGTCCGAGATACAGAAACTCAAACAACAACTCCTACAGGTTGGTCACATGACATAAGGCATAGAATATGCAGGGATTGTGGCAAAACCAGAGTATGAAATGAGACTGGAGAGCAATATTTCTTTAGTTTGATTAATTTGATCTAAACTTAATCTTGAGCTTTAGCTTAGTGGATCATGCTCATGTAGGAGATCATAAAAATAAATTTAAAAAGACAAAAATAAAAAATAAATAATTTTTTTTTTTAAAGAACTTATGAAAATTCCAGTTTTTCAACTAGATCTCATTTAAATATCATACTGATATACCTTCTAACAGTTATTCTTAATTATTTCTTTCAGAAGAACTATTTAGCTGGTTATTACCTCATTTCAGTGTTATTTTAATACTTTTAGTATTTTAGTGCTTTGGGGGAAAACAGCTGTTATCCAGTGCATTAATAGGCAACTATTGACTCCTGTTGAGTGAATACTACTGCTGCTTTATAAGCAAACATAGATGCCTTAAACCCTTTAAAGGGCATTAAACATTATTAATCCAGTCAGTCTCAATGGACATCAAAGGATGCCTTTATTGACACATTTTCGCATAGACATATTTGTAATGACTGGTAAAACACTTTAGGTATTAAGAGCTTAAGTGTAAATTTGAGTGAAGGAAAGGTGATTGCTATAAGTGCAAAAGTCTATTTTGTGCTTTGGGAGGCTATTGTCAGGTTGATTACCATTATGAGGGAGTGCTTTGTGCCTCCTTCTGTAAAAGCAGGACACAGTAATGTATTTGTATGTGCATGTGCCACAGGCATATTCAGCAAGAGAGACAGCATGGGACAAGAATAGAAAATCTGCCAGTGCGGACACAGAAACATAGAGAGCATCAGCTGCTTAAAGGAGCATCACACAGCAAAAAAGATGAAAAAATTGTAAATGCATTGGTACAGTACATGTTAAAAAAAACAAAAACCCTGTGTGTGTGTGTGTATATATATATATTTTACACTTCAAAATATTATATTCAAATACAATTAATAAATAAAGATAATTTATTAAAATATCTCATTTGTATTTTAAGATTATACAGTATATATATTGAAAACACTATGGCCATTATGATTTTTTTTTAAAAGCAGTGTGACCACACATAAAATTTAGTAGTCTAAACAGATCAATTTCATGAAAAGCTTTATATAACATGTTTGCATCTAAGGGTCTCCTCTTGGGACTGTGGCTGTAGTAATGTTTTCTCTTGCTGTGTGGGATTGCCATCAAATGCATAAGAGAGCCAAGAGCCTCAGCATCCTATTGCACAAAGCAGTTGCTGTAGTATAATTTGCTATTTAGATTTGCAGTTTACTCATTTATATTCCTGCTTGATTATAATTACTTGTTTTCTCACCCTTCAAGCTACTGTAATTGCCTGGCATTTATCCAGAAAAAAAGTGTTTCCCCATCTACCTCTGTTCACTTTTTAATTTTATTTTCTTGTGTTGTTCTTGGCTCATTGCCAGAAAGGAATCGATGGGGTTTCACTATCTCAGCCTCAAGCGTTAGATGGCTGACGCTTCTGATACAATGAGTGATCAAAAAGCAATTAAGCAACAGTTGAGCTCAATGACAGGAATCACATGTCTGCGCTTATGCTAAATTTGTGACAAGCAAGCTAACACACCTAGCTATCACAACTATCTATAGAATGGAATTTTATAAGCACATAGAGTGAAATATTCCATGTTTTCTAGCAAAATTATTGTAGGTTAGGCTTTTACTAGAGAAACTGAATGCAAAAAACTAGAATCACGTATCATGTAATTCAATTAATTTAGCTGTTTTTGTTGTTTTTGAAAAATTTTGTCATTTATTACTCACCCTCATGACGTTCCAAACCCATAAGACTATCGTTCATCTTCAGAACACAAATTAAGATATTTTTGATGAAATCCGAGAGCTTTCTGACTCTTCATAGACAGCAACGCAACTGACATATTCAAGGCCCAGAAAGGTCGTAAGGACATTGTTTACATAGAAGAGAAGAAATTATCATTATTTGTTTGTTTTTTTTGGATCTTCTTGGTTTTTGTTCACAAACTGTGTATCATCTTTCCACTAGGTTGAGCGAGAGAAGGCGGTTCTACTTTCCAACCTGCAGGAGTCTCAAACTCAACTGCAGCACACACAGGGCGCTTTAACTGAGCAGCACAAACGTGTTCACCGCCTTACAGAGCGTTTCAATGCTATGAAACGCCTCTACAGTGACAAAGAGCTTGACACGGAGGAGTCTGAGAAGAACGACGTGCCCATTAACGGTTGCTGCGATTATGAGGCAGACATCAATGGAATGGAGCTTCTGGAGTGCAAATACAGAGTTGCTGTTACTGAGGTTATTGACTTGAAGGCAGAGCTTAAGGCTTTGAAGGAAAAATATAACCAGTCTTTGGAGAACCAATCAGAAGAGAGCAACCACAGTGAGGGGAAGGTCCAGGCTCTTGAAGAGCAGGTGAAACGGTTGGAGAAAGCCTGCCGTGAGGGCCGCGAGCGGGTTAGCAGTCTGGAAGTAGAGCTCCGGTGTGCTTCCGTTATGGCTAGCGAAAGTAACGGCATGCTGAACACAGCTCAGGACGAGCTGGTTACATTTAGTGAGGAACTTGCTCAGCTCTACCACCATGTCTGCTTGTGCAACAACGAAACTCCGAACCGTGTCATGCTGGACTACTACCGTCAGAGCCGGGTTACACGTGGCGGCAGTCTCAAAGGCCCAGAGGACCCAAGAGCATTGCTTTCTCCACGTTTAGCTCGCCGTATCGCGGCTGCTAACTCCTCAGATGTGTCCAAGAGTCCTCAAGACTCTCCATCAAAGGAACCCCTTGGAGAAGGAACTAAAGGGGAAGGAGGAAGTCCCAGTAAAACCCCCTTTGGTTCACCAATCAATGGTTCATCTCTCTCACCCTCTCCAGTTCCAGAAACAGGTGATCTCCGCCGGGAACCCATGAACATCTATAACCTCAACGCCATCATCCGTGACCAGATCAAGCACCTGCAGAAGGCCGTGGACCGCTCTCTGCAGCTCTCCAGGCAGAGGGCTGCGGCACGAGAGTTGGCACCCATCCTAGATAAGGACAAAGAGGTCTGCATGGAGGAGATCCTGAAACTCAAATCCCTCTTGAGCACCAAGAGAGAGCAGATCGCCACATTGCGTCTTGTCCTGAAAGCCAACAAACAGGTAAGAAGGCCATGCAAATCCCAATGTCTCCAGTTGTGTTTGGTCTCAAAAAGAAGCATATAACACAGAACAATATATGGTTTTTTATTTGTGTTTCTAGACTGCCGAGGGGGCCCTTGCGAACCTGAAGAGCAAATATGAAAATGAGAAATCTATGGTGACGGAGACAATGATGAAACTTAGAAATGAACTGAAGGCCCTCAAAGAAGACGCAGCCACCTTTTCCTCACTGAGAGCAATGTTTGCCACAAGGTGCGTTTATCAGCCTTTATCGGCATTTATTATTATTGAAGACATCCAAACTGGTTTCTTTCTTTAAATAACATTCATGATTTAACTAAATTTTCTGTATTTGTAATCTTTCATCAAAATATAACTGCTTTAAACTCTTTTACTTTCTGGCTGATCTCAGCTACGTTGGAAATAGTTTAGTTACTGTTACAGGTAGGGATGGAAATAAGTTCAGGTTCAGATTCCTATTAACAATTTAATGACTCCAATAAAGATCCTTGTAGAATTTTTACACTGGATGCGACTTGATTTTTTAAATATTTGTTTCAAAATGAGCACTTTCAAAATAAATTTTTCTCTGTTTCCATAATGTTTGCATAACAAAGAAAAATGGTTTTAAACATTTAAAAAACTGAATGGTTTGAACGTTCAGAGAGCATTCAGAAAGAATGTTTTCGTAACTTAATGAAACGTTAGCAAAATGTCCTTAGAACATATTTTTGTCAGCTGGGGACACAGCTACAATTTTTAAAAATTAAAGTTTAAAATTTAGAAAATGGTGTTTTATTGATTTTATTGACTTAATGTATTTTTTAATGTGGCATAAATGCAATACAATAATTGACCTTAACTCTACAGTATATAAAACAACCAAATACACAACAAATAAAAAAATTGGCAACATATTTAATTTATTCATATTTGTAAAAATACTACTAAAGTGCATAATATGTATCTTACTACACAATGAATTTTTGACTAAAAAGAACTGACATTTTACAGCCATTTGTTTAGGAATCTAATGACTTCAGATGGATAAAATCAAGTTTTACACTATATTTTTAAGGTTGAATATTCTGTTTAACACAGAAATGCATTATGGTAGTAAAATATGTTGTAATTATTCAAGATAATACTTATTCAGTCTTCTACAATCATGTGTTCTGATGTTTTATGTTCTCTCCAACTTTTTGTCCAGATGTGATGAGTACGTAACTCAGCTGGATGAGATGCAGAGGCAGCTGGCTGCTGCAGAAGATGAAAAGAAGACTCTGAACTCCCTTCTGCGAATGGCTATTCAGCAGAAACTGGCCCTCACCCAGCGCCTGGAAGACCTAGAGTTTGACCACGAGCAGTCACATTGTGGCCGTGGAGGAAAAGTGCCAAAAATTAAGAGCAGCCCTCAAAAAGTAAGTCATCAAACTGCACTCACTGCTCCCCCTAGTCCCACTGCATCGGTTTCAAAACCCCCTTCCTGTCTATTCCAAAACAATATGGTTGCATCAGCCAGTAGTTCTCCTTCACTGGATGTCCCTGCTCCATCCTCCTCCTCCTGGACCTCCTCAGCCCAGCCGTTTTTCCTCGGCCAGTCGCAGTGGAAACTGGGCACTCAGACTTTAGTTTTAGACCCAAAGACGCTAAGTATTGAGTTTTGTCATGTTGTTCATAGCGGAGACTCTGAAGCTCACGTTCACAGATCTGCTCCTACTTCCCCCTACCGTTCTCCTGTCCTGGGCTCTCGGCAGCCGTCGCCACGTTCTGTGAGATCTCGCATGCGCTCCAATGGCCACTTCAAGAACCTCTCTAGTCCAGCCTGGGACTCCCAGAATCCTTAATGGTGAGCCTCAGTAGGTGACACGGTTTAAGGACAGACTGGTTTCCATCTGATATGACTGCTTGGAGCGTATGATTCAACTCAGGGACTTTTTTATTGATACTACATGAAATTTCAACTAATTCATTCTGAACAGAATTATGTTTTGCCAACTCTAGGAATACACTATCGGTCAAAATGTAGGAATAATTTTTTTTAATGTTTTTGAAAGAATTCTTTTATGCTCACCAAGGCTGCTTTTATTTGTTCAAAAATACAGTAATCTAGTGAAATACTATTACAATTTAAAGAAATTTTTCCATTTTAATATATGTGACCCTGGACCACAAAACAAAGTGTAATTTTTTTTAAATTGAGATTTATACATCATCATATACTTTATTTTATAAAGTATAAAATTTACTTGATTTTCATATTATTTATATACATAAATAAGCTTTCCAGTGATGTATGGTTTATTAGGATCGGACAATATTTGGCCGAGATACAACTATTTGAAAATCTGAAATCTGAGGGTGTAAAAAAAAAAAATCAAAATACGAGAAAAAAATCGCCTTTGAATTTGTCCAAATGAATTCTTAGCTATGCATTTTACTAATCAAAAATTAAGTTTTGATATATTTACGGTAGAAAATTTACAAAATATCTTTATGGAACATGATATTTACTTAATATCCTAATGATTTTTGGCATAAAAGAAAAATCTATAATTTTTACCCATACAATGTTTTTTTGGCTTTTGCTAAAAATATACCCCAGCGACTTAAGACTGGTTTTGTGGTCCAGGGTCACAAATTTTAAAATGTTATTTATTCCTGGGGTGGCAGAGCTGAATTTTCAGTCTTCAGTGTCGCATGATCCTTCAGAAATCATTCTAATATTCTGATTTGCCGCTCAAGAAGCATTTCGTATTATTATCAATGTTGAAAACAATTGTGCTGCTTAATATTTTCATGGAAACACTACCACATGATGCACTACCATTCAAAAGTTTGGGGTAAGTAGTACGATAAAAAAAAAAAAAAAAAAAACAAGGAAGAAAGAAAGAAATTAAATTAATACATTTATTCAGGAAGAACACATTCAATTTCTAATGTTTCAAATAAATACTGTTCTTTCAAACTTTGTATTCGTCAAAGAATTCCTGAAAAAAATGTATCACAGAGTTCACAAAAAATATTAAGCAGCAGTTTTTAACACCGATAATATTAAGAATTTTTTCCTGAGCACCAAATCAGCACATTAGACTTCTTTCAAAAACATTAAAAAATTATAATTTTTCCAGACTTTTGACCGATAGTGCACTTGAGTTACACAGCTTTGTGAGATGATGTCTGGGTATAAAAACAAGATTAAATAATGATTAAAAAAAAAAAAAAAAAATCCACTACACTTGATTGTCCTTTTTTTTGCGGCCTGGGTAAGAAAACTGTTTTTTGGGTAAGCACAGTTTTTGGATCTGCATCAGTATTTGGATCATGCTGGAAGTATTATTCTAGAAAGCAAATCAGATATTGATTGGTGCATGTCTCTTTTAGAATATAATTCCTGCATGTGCGCTTCCATTTTATGGCTTGAAGAAATGGGTGCTACATACTGCATGCAAAGCAGTTAGTTTTTGTGATGGAGTTTTCAGTTATTTTTGCACTGGCAAATAGCACATCTGACATAACTACAGCTCCATCCACTGGCAACAGTGTGCACTGAAGGATGGAACATTTACTTTGGCCTTTATGTAATCATCAAGCCTTGTGTGTACTGAAATCATGAGTATAAGCTCATGTATAATCACATTAAACCTATTTTAAAGATAAATTCAAACTGCTTTGCTAGCTAACAGAAAATGCTCAGTTGATCCCAACGCACCCTGTATGATAAAATGTGCCAGCGAGAGCTGTTCTATTCATGGACACAGCATATGGCAATGCAGGATCTGCCATATGCAAATGCAGGGACGTGTTCTTGCACATGCTGCCTGCTGCCCAGCTACTGCATTTCAATGAGCTGTAAAGTACAGAGCCACATTAAATGCGTCATTCATTATACCATGAGTCATTCTATGGAACGGGTGCCTTTCCAGTTTGACAGGGACATTTTTAGTGAATTTTCTGAATGTTTTAGTCAATTTCTGAACCAACATAATATAAGTTTTTATCAATTGTATTGTTCCATCTCAAATTAGATTTATGATTTTTAATGCATTTTAACAGGGTTAAAATGTTAATATACAGTGGGTAACAGGGTGGACAGTTTTGCCACATTTTAATATGACATTTTAATCCCTTTGCTTATAGATGTAAAATTTAAAAGTGTGTCTTAGATAATTTAATGGTAATTTTTCTGTATTATTATACAGTATATAATATATTATTCTATAGAATATTATTTTTTGTTTGTGAATTATCAGTTTTTTTTATAGAAAATAATGGTAACTATTTAAGATTGGCCCCTACTGACAAACATAACAGATCATATTTTATTTTATTTTATTTTATTTTATTTTATTTTATTTTATTTTATTTTACACCCTCAACTAAAATCTATTGTTTTGCTCCATTTAAACATAATGCAACTTTTTATTCAAATATATTTTTTTATCAAAATATAAGTATTTGGTCATTTAACAAGGAGAATGCCTAAATAAATAAATAACAACAAAAAACAGATGACAATATTTACATCTTACAGTCATTTTTTAAGTGTATATAATATATAATGTGTATATATATAATACAGTATGTGCAGTATTTAATACAAAAAAGGCACTCTTTTTGTAGAATGACGTTCAAGGAGCTTTGGGCCAAAAAGCATTTGACAAGGTCAGCAGTTGAAGGTTGTACAGAACATCAGAACATTGTGTTAGCATTGCTCATGCAAGACTGACTAAGATGCAGTTCATATACAGATCTGATGATAGACAGTGGTTACATTACATGCATAGACAAGCCTCTGGAAATGAGAGGCGGTTTTTTTTTTCTATTTCTAGGAGTAATCAGAGATTTCAGGTCGAGTTTAGCTTTGTAATATTGCTGTTTCCTTTGCCTCGCTGAAAGACGTGACGTATTGTGTATGATGTGACTCCGTTGATACATTTGTAAATCATGGAGTTCTACTGTATTGTAATGGAAACCAGTCTGATCTGCTTCACCGGTGTCACCAGGGCCCAGCATTAAGGAATGAAATAGCACTTGACCACTTTCCCCCTATATGTAAGGAAAGGTTTAAAGAAATTGAGAATAACATAATTTCGACAGTCAAATAAATATGCATCAAATTCGTGAAGTGTAACACTGTTTTAGTTTCTGATTGTTTTGGTGAAACAGATTTTTTTGATGTATTTTATTATTATAATTATTATTATTTTTTTTACAATAGTGACAGAACCCAGAATCCAAAAAAAAAAAAAAACAATTAAGAAAACTCTTTATTATTCCTAATAATGATGTCCATACAAGAGCAGTGAATGCATCCATTTCCTGCCTGTAGGTGTCAGTGTTTCTAAATGTCACACTTATTACTGAATGTGTCAAATGCTGTTTTGCCCATGGCGATCAAAACATATCCCAACAACAGAGCAGTAGTTTACTTCTGATTAAAATACAATAAAATTACATTTTTGACACTGGCGCTTAGACATAATTGTTTGCAATATAGAGATGGTTATGTATGTCAATAATGCATTTATACAACCAACCGCCCAGTACACCCACAAACTGCATAGCAATGTATTAAAAAACACATAGATTGGCTGCATATAACAACACCCAAAAAACCACCCATGATTCCCCAGCATCAAGACAGTGAGTTGTGCACAAGAACTACTTACACTGATCACTAAAAAAATCTTGTTATTAAAATGTCTTGTATATACGTGTTCTTAGCTAGACAGCATCATCAACTGTAATGTGTTAGATATAACTTTTTGTCTTGTCAAATGTATAAATGTGTGTTTGTTTGCACGCTCTCATTAACAAAGCAGCAACACTGCAAATCATTTGCGCCTGACACATACACTACTGTTTAAAAGTTTGAGCTTTGGTTTAGATTTTTTTTAAAGAAATTAATACTTTTATTCAGCATGGATGCATTAAATTGATCAAAATGACAGTAAGGACATTTATAATGTTGCAAAATGCAAAATATTTCTATTTCAAAGAAATGCTGTTGAATATGAACCTTTTTGATCAAAGAAAAATAATGATTTTTTCCCCCAAAGCAATATTAAGCAGTGCAACTATTAATAATTAATGTTGAAATAAGAAATGTCTAGAGCACAAAACCAGCATATAGAATGATTTTCATGTGACACTGAAGACTGAAGTGATGATGCTAAATATAATCACAAATTACACTTTACTTTTTAACTAATCATAAATTACACTTTAAAAAAAAAAACATATATATATATATATATATATATATATATATATATATATATATATATATATATATATATATATATATATATATATATATATATATATATATATATATATATATAAATATAATCACAAATTACACTTTACTTTTTAACTAATCATAAATTACACTTTTTAAACATTAAACAGGTATTTTCAGTTGTAAAAATATTTCACAATATTACATCACATAAATACAGCCTTGGTGAGCACAAGAACTTTTTCAAAAACATAAAAAAAATTCTTACTGGCCCCAAACTTTTGAACAGTAGTGTATCTCTGTTTAACAAACAGAAGGTGGTTCCATCTTGCTTTCCTTCCATCGTTACAGCTGGTATTCCTCATGAATGTACAGTACACAAATATATGCAGCTGAATGTCTGTAATTATTTTTCTCTCATGAGATTAACACATTTTTAGCCCATTGCAGCCATTTCCGGCGAGTTCACTTCTCGTCTCTGTCTATGTTTTTGTCACTAACCCTGACTTTCACACCTCTGTATATCTGTCTAATGTATCAGTCTCTCTTAGATTGTCAGCAGCCTGCTGCCTCAGTACCGCCAACCTCCCCACAACTGAGGCGCGGGAGGGAGGGCATCCACGGGCCACAGGTAACACGTTCTTTGGAGGAACTCGCACCCAACTGCTTCCTTTCTCACTCTGTTTCTAACAGAAAAAGATGTCACTTGTACTGTGTCACACATTCACAAGTATTGTTAACAACAGCCACCCACTAGCTCACACTTTTACAATACAACTGATATACTCTACCAGACATAAGCTTGTAATAATTAGTGTTTTTAATGTTATTTCAATTTAAAAATAACGTTTTATTTATGTGAATATATTTTAAAATCCCTTGATTCTTTATTACTCCATTCTTTAGTGTCACATGATTCTTCAGAAATCATTTTAATTTGCAGTTATTATTGGTGCTCAGTTATTTAGTATTTCTTTGAAATATAAATCTTTTGTAACATTATAAATGGGTTTACTGTCACTTTTAAACAGTTTAACATGTCCTTGCTGAATTAAAGTATTCATTTCTTTTCCTTTTCTTTTTTACGTCCTACGTACCACTACCTTTTGAATGGTAGTGTATCACAGTTTCCACAAAAAGACTGTTTTCAATATTCTTATTAATAAGCATATTAGAATAATTTCTGGATCATGTGACACTGAAGGCTGAAATAATAGCTGCTGAAAATTCAGCTTTGCCATCACAGGAATAAATTATATTTTAAAATATATTCAAATTTGGAAGTTTTAATAATATTTCGCAATAATACTCTTTCTACTGTATTTTTATTGTATCAATTATTCCAAACTTATGACCGGTAAAGTATACAAAAATAAAACTGAGATGCCCAGCATCCTCTCATCACCCTCTCATCCCGAGTTGTCAATTATAGACAACATTTCTTTCGTCCCATACAACTTTGCCTCTTAAAATCTACTTGCTTTTGCATGTGCCTCTGTGTGTCTGTCAAAAGTGAGTTAATGTTCATGTCTGAATTAGTGAATTGAGTCGCTCCAGTATAATAGGAAACAGGATGTGGCGATTTCATTTTACACTTACTCAAGGCCATTGTTTCTGTTTTCTCTCCCATCTGGCTGTGTCATTTGTCTCTTGGTAGTCCTAAAGGTTTGTTAGCTCTTCAAGAGGACCAGATGACTGCAGCCAACTCCAGACTTCCATGTGATCCTTTCAAATGTTTAGCCCATCATTCTCATCTTTTTGGCCCTTAGCCTCCTGTTGTTGGACTCTTACAGTGACCAGTCCTCACAGAGACTGATAAAGGGGGTGGGGCTCATCAGTCAACCATGACCTCCAGCCAATCAGACGCTCTTCTCCATGTGTGATCCCAGAGGGGCCTGCCCAGTTACTGAAATTAGATGAATTATTCAGTGAAGCTTATTGTGAATGCACTTATCATCATCCTGAGTGAGATGAGAGCAAACGGAAATGGACTTATGTATACTTATTTATTTATCTATTTATTACTTTATTTATTTGTGTTTTTTGTTTGTTTATTTTAAAATATGATGTGTGTTGTGTCTGATGCAGTTTTTCTTAAAATTACACTTTTAAACCACAAAAATAAGTATTAATTACATCAACCCAGGAGTATTATGGTATGCAAGGTGACTTTCTATCAGTCAAAACTAATATTTTCAATCTTTGACGCACAGAAAAGTGTGATAGAAAGATGTGTTTGAAAGGTTGAAGAGAGGTTACTGGATTATTGAGACAGTATAACATTTGAGTGACTTTGATTTTGACCTTCAAGCTCCTGAGGTGATGTTTGCATTACCGAATTTTGCAAATCTCAGCTTTTCTAACGTCATTGCAAATGGAATTTGTTTCTTTGTCCTTTTTTAACAGTTTATTGCAATGCATAAAGATTATATTTTATACCTGAATTCTCTTTTTTATTGCCGAAGTGATGTCAAATAAGTCTTTGAGGACTGAGTGGACATGTAGGCCTAGTTCAGTGCCCATTGGGCAAAAATCATGTTTGAGGGAGTGGAGTTATAGTTTGAGTGAGGCTTGATCCCAGTGCGCTGCTAAATTTGAACATGAAGTGGGTTTATCATTCTCAGATCTGCTCCAAAAACAGCATACAAGCCCTATTTATTGTATCCCATATTCATTATAGAATCTCTCATTTTGCATTTTCTGTTTAAGTTCTATCTAACCTTTACCCTGTATAAAGCACAAACACATTTATCTATGCATTTTGAAACAGGCACAGGATTGTTTTCATGTCATTTGGTCATCTGTCCTCCAATCACTCCATGATTTGTACCAGCCGGACAAGGGGAAATATCAGATTTCATTGTTTTTATACAGCACCAAACCACAAAAACACATTTTCAGTCTCACTGATTGACTGAAAGGTTATTGATGGGTCTAGATGAAGAATCCATCAGATGCTTCTCAAAGCATAACTATATCTATTGTGGAACTAGAACAAAGCTTAGTCTGTTTAATGACATGCAAAGAAGGATACAAGATCAATGGTTTCATTCACAATCTCTTTTAGTTCCTTAGTTTCTGTTCAGTCTAACCCATTAATGTGGCGTTTTTAGACTATATTCATTTCTCGAGTATTTCCAATGACACAAGAGCAGTTACAGTTTTATTAACTACACATTGTGGTATTTGTTGCCTCTGAAGTGAAATTTACTGAATAACACCCACAACGTCACATGGTGTGTACTGGTGAAAGCATGATCTCGCCGCAAGATATTTTTATGTGTATACAGTCATAAGCCACATACTTTTTTGTGAAATAAAATTTAAAAAAGCATTTGCTGAGTCCTGTCCATATTATTTGACAGACGGTGTGTGTGTGTGTTGTGTGAAAATTTATATGCACACTGTAGTATATCACACTTCACATTGTGTTTGCACTTTGGTCTAGTCCAATAAATAAAACACGTAGGCTATTGGAATTTTTTTTTTTTTTTTTTTTTGTCTTTACAATTTATTTAGCAATTTATTGTATTTTTGTTGCCCTTTAATTTTTAATAATGATACATTTGAATAATCCCACTCAACGTTACGCAACAGTTAGTTCCGATCACCTATGTGTTTAGGTGAACGGGTTCAAAAGATTCGATTCACTTAAGTGAATCAAAACCAGAAGGCCAGCACACTGAGGAAATGACTAACCCAGTGCTTCCCAAACCTGTCCTGGAGGCCCCCCTGCCCTGCACCTTTTGTATGTCTCCCTTATCTAACACATCTGTTTCCACTCATCAGCTCGTTAGTAGAGACTGCAAAAACTAAACTGGGTGTGTCTGATTAGGGAGACATACAAAATGTGCAGGGCAGCGGGGTCCTCCAATAATTTACAAATAATGTATTAATTTATATGTATTATTTATTTAATAATTTAATTTTGCTTGTTGCAATTTTGTCCAGTTTGTCTCAACACAGATAATACCAAATAACATTATGCAACAGTTAATTGGATCACCAATAATGTTTTCAAGTCTAAACACAGTAGGAGGTCAGAACTCAGTGGAAATTACTGGCTAACCCTACTTGTATTCATTCATAGTTATTTTATTTCATAACCTTTGTTTACAGTTCTTAAATGCAGATCCCTGGCAAGGAGTCAAAATTCGCCATAACACCGGTTCTCTAATTTCATTGGCTAATCAGTTTAGGTAAACGGATTCAAACGCTTGGACTCACTGAGATGAATCAATAACTCCACAAACCAATGTTTAGAGGTCGGTGAATCAGAATATACAGTAGGAGGTCAAAGGAAATGAATGGACCAATCGTGCTATCAGAGTTCTTAGAGGGCGGTGATATGGGCTGATAAAGCGATTATTACTGGCTCAGAACAGTGTAACGTTACTACTGTAAGAGCCAGAGATTCTGAGGAAAACACTAAACCGAAGCGTTCCGCTTTACTTTTGCGTAACACTACACAGTTCTTACGACTGCAGAAGCTTAAGACGTGGACTTCGCCCGGAATGCTGCGTGGACGTAAAACACCAGTTATTTGTGTAGGCTACAAAGGATTCAATTTGTAAATCAAGTCTTTTAAATGTTGGAACGAACTAATGAAAACATGAGTGAACTGAGGAGAAACGCTATCCGGAGGAAGTCAAAACCGAAGCAGACAGCAGGTTCATCGGCGGAGGAATGCCCGGAATCCTCAGGTGAGTGAAGCGGTCAGGTGAGAGCGGATAGTCCGTTTATGGGCTTATCGTCCTCATGCTAAACGTCCAACACACTGGATGCATTTGCTTCAGGGATAATTTTGTCAGCTCAACCTTTGAGTGTTTCAACGCACCTTTTAGTTTTTAAAGAACATAGTTTTGAAATTTGTGCCAATATTTTCTTCTGTCAACCTGGAAATATTAGAAATGGCAACACGTTACAAAATCTCTATCGACTGACACATTATATCTCTTCTACGATATAGTATATCGTCATATCACCAAACCTTGAACCCATGGTATACCTGCAAAATATTTGCATATTTGATTTATTGTATTAATATTTGGTAAACATATTTGACATTCTGATAAACAACACTGTAATATTATGAAGGAGGTTAAAAGGTCCTTTTGGAAAGAATGATGCAGTGCTAGATAAAAATTAAAGCCATGAATCCTTTGGTCCTGATCCTGATATTTCTGTTTATTTTTATTTCTTAGCTCAGACAATCTTTTTATGCTCATGTTCATCATCGTGCGTAGCCTTAATCTCTGACAGCACACAAGAGATTTGACAAAACATGGTAAATGCATTGGAATACATGCCAGACTCCATTTTCTTCCTGGGAAGAAAGCTCTGTTTGTGCTGAAAGCTCAGGATATGAGCGTGAACAAGTCCCAACGAGTTGTGTTATAGCAATAGTGGCATGTTTCATCTCTGACTCAGAATTGGCCTGCATAATTCTGTATCTTAAGGATAAGGAATGTGCAGCAGTACTGCTGTCATACTATGTCACAGTCTATTAGATATATTTTGAATCTATCAAGTCAGTATGTGTTAAGGCGGTGGTTCCCAGTCCTGGAGAACCCCCAACACTGCATGTTTTTGGTGTCTCTCTTATCTGACACATACATTTGAGGTCTTGGAGCAGGGGTGTCAAACTCAGTTCCTGGAGGGCCGCAGCCCTGCTCTAACACACATAGCATGTAGTTTTCAAATAAGCCTGAATGACCTGACAAGCTGGATCCGGTGCATTTAATTAGGGTTGGAGGGAGCTAAACTATGCAGGACTGTGGCCTTCCAGGAACTGTTTGACACCCCTGTGGAGTCTTCACTAATGAGCTGATGAGTTGAATAAGGTGTGTTTGAGTAGGGAGACATCTAAAATGTGCAGTGTTGGGGGTTCTCCAGAACCAGGATTGGGAACCACTGTGTTAAGGAATAACAGCCTATATCAAGACTACTCTGCATGGCACAACACTGCCGCTTATGTAAAAAAAGTCAATTGGTGCCATAGAGTCCAGTGTGTCTGTGACTGGGTGAATGCCAATGCAGATTGTCCCTTTCAATGACAGCAAAACATTGTGGTTCTTTGGATAATGTTGCATAGCAATGCAGTTTAGATTTTTGGTTAGATTTCTGTGCTGTTTAAGCAAAAAGCATTTATTTTCTCTATAAAACAGTTTTGTGTCCTTAAGGCTGGCTATTCACTATTGTCAGTCCAGAGAACTCTTATTACAGAGGCTGCAGTGGGTGTCATT